>NC_041391.1:321928734-321945184 GCF_002162155.2 Triticum dicoccoides | reverse complement strand
CATCTCATCGAAAGATCGGGACACCCCCGCCTCTATCAAGTGGTATCAGTTTTCAGGTTGCTCGGTGAGAATTTCCAGTTTTTCCTAGATTAGATTTATTTTCTTACCTATTGTCCAAGAAAAAGCCACAAAACAAAAGTTAGATCTATTCATCCTTTGTCCTAGCCAGACTGAGCCTTTGCAATTTTCTTTTCATTGTTTTGCATTATTGAATTATCGGTTGCATCGCCGTGTCGAGTTGCTGGTCTTAGTGTCTAGTTCCTTTAGAGTTTCGAGTTCTGTTCACATTAGTCACGCAGCCGCTGCATCATTATCCCATCCGCTGTCCACCATCCCATCCACCAATTTCCACCTCAAGCTCTGATACCACTTGATAGAGGCGAGGTGTCCCGATCTTTCGATGAGATGATAACTATCGATTTGGTGGAGACGACTTTGACGATCCGACTACAAACGTGCACGACGTTGCGCCTTAGCAATCGCTAAACCAACTCCGAGAGGTTATTGACCACGCTGGAGCACGATCAACCTGACCACGAAAGTCTATTCCTGCAAGCAATCGAAGAACGAGCAAGAATATGATAAAGCAATCTGAATATTGCGAATATATGAAGTATTGATAATGGTGGGGATCCGGAAGCGGTCTTGGTCTGGTCGTTGGACACAAACGAAGTACACGAAGTTGCAATGGCTAACTTTTAACTAAACAAATCCCAAGGAAAAGCTACTAGATGGATCTACTTATATAGGAGCAAGGGGTGGCGGCCAAGGAGGTGGGAGGACGTCCCAAGGCAGCCTAAAACTAAATCTAGGTCGTACAAGGCCAATGGGCCCAAGTGGAGGTGATGTAACACCTTTGGACTTGTAGTTTGACTCGGATTCTGCTGCAGCATCAGATTGTTTCGTCCACAACTCAACGCTCCGGACGAGTTTGAAGGTGATTCCAATTGGGTTGGAAAGTGCACGAAATCTAGTTTCCAACATAAAAAGAATCACCCAATTCGGAGTCCGTATGAAAAACTTGTGTGCGTTTTGAGTCAGGTGTGTCTGTGCAGTCCGAATCTGAATCCAGAACGTGAGAGACTTGGACTCTATCTTCTCTTGGGCCAAAAGTGACGTGAGAGAACTTTTTGGACAGCAAATAAACATCTCTTTCTTCCTTATCTTCATATTTGGATTGTACAAATGTCCCATACACCTGCAATTAGACAAAACACAAAAGTGTGTGAAGTATTTTTGTTCTGGATAACATAAATAGATTATTGAATAGTTTGCACTAGAAATCACCTGACAAATATGCATATATGCAATATTTTTGGTCATATCCAAGGTAGTCATGTCCTCATCAGAGATGAAGCACTTGGATGAAAGTCAAGGGGTACCCAAGTGGTTAAGTCCAAATGAAAGGATTCAAAAACTCCAAATTCAAATTCAAACCAACTGGAAATCAGGCAAAGAAGAGGGGACAAAAACCAGGCTGTCATAGCAGGCGTGGCTCTGACTGCCCGTGCACAGGTAAAGGGGTACAAAGTAGTGCCCTTACTTCTGTACACCAACAAACGCCGCCAGAAAAAGGTCTTGATAACCCACAAGTATAGGGGATCGCAACAATTTTCGAGGGTAGAGTATTCAACCCAAATTTGTTGATTTAATACAAGGGGAGGCAAAGAAAATTCACAAGTATTAGCAATTGAGTTGTAAATTCAACCGCACCCGAAAGACTTAATCTGCAGCAAAGTAGTATGGAAGTAACGGTAACAGTGGCTAAAGTAACCGTAGCAATTTTGTAGTGATTGTAACAGCAGTAGAAACGAAAGTAACTTATGAAGGATGAATATGTGAAAAGCTCGTAAGCAATGGATCGGCAATGATAATTGTCTTGGATGATATTCATCATGTAGCAGTTATAACCTAGGGTGACACAGAACGAGCTCCAATTCATCAATAAAATGTAGGCATGTATTCCGCATGTAGTCATACGTGCTTATGGAAAAGAACTTGTGTGACCTCTTTTGTCCTACCCTCCAATGGCAGCGGGGTCCTAATGGAAACTAAGTGATATTATTGCCTCCTTTTAATAGAGAACTGGACCAAAGCAATAGCACTTAGCGAATATATGAACTCCTCAAACTACGGTAATCACCGGAAAGAATCCCAATTATTGTCACCATGGGCTATGCGGATCATAACTCGTAATAGGTGTCTACAACTTGCAAGATAGGATCAAGAACACAAATATATTCATGAAAACATAATAGGTTCAGATCTGAAATCATGGCACTTGGTCCCTAGTGACAAGAATTAAGCATAGCAAAGTCGTAGCAACATCAATCTCAGAACATAGTGGATAATAGGGATCAAACCGTAACAAAACTAACTCGATTACATGATAAATCTCATCCAACCCATCACCATCTAGCAAGCCTATGATGGAATTACTCACGCACGGCGGTGAGCATCATGAATTGGTGATGGAGGAAGGTTGGTGATGATGATGGCGAGAATCCCCTCTCCAGAGCCCCAGACGGACTCCAGGTCAGCCCTCCCGATGAAGAACAGGAGGCGGCGGTGGCTCCGTATCGTAAAATGTGATGAATCCTTCTCTCTAATTTTTTCTCCCCGAATAGGGTTATATGGAGTTGGAGTTAGGGTCGGAGGAGGTCCAGGGGGCCCACAGGCCCTCTAGGTGCACCCCAGGAGGTGCCCCCAGGCTTGTGGCCTCTGGTTGGACCCCCTCTGGTTAACTATTGCACCAGTATTTTTTATATATTCCACAAAAATTCTCTGTAAATTTTCAGGTTAATCCGAGAACTTCTATTTCTGCACAAAAATAACACCATTACAATTCTGCTGAAAACAATGTCAGTTTGGGTTAGTTCCATTCAAATCATGCAAATTACAGTCCAAACCAATGTCAAAAGAGTTTGGAGAAGTAGATACAATGGAGACGAATCAATGACGTAGTTGTTGGGCTCCTCTTCTTGCTCGATGTAGAGTGCGTTGATAGAAGTACTTAGCCTATACATTATCTCAATTAAATATGTGAGTGAAAGAAAGGAAAGAACTAGACCAAATGTACCTTATCCAATGTTGAAGATGGATCAAAGACCACCCAATGTTGTATTATGGAAGTAGCACAATTGGTACCGGATCTTGTCGATTCTCACACCTACACAAGTAAACCCTTTTGAGTAGCTCGGTGAAGATGGTGTCACAAAATCAATGCAATTGTTAGCGAGATTCAATAATGTTGGAAGACATTCACAAATTTGCAAGTGTAAAAAGTAGACCAAAGCAACATGTAGCACATGGAAACACAGACAGAGATGTTCGTGCAACCAAGGCACGAGCTCAAAATGTGGAATCGACAGAAAATGCTCTTGTTGGAAAACTCTAGAGACACACTAGCACGGTTGCTCAATAGGCAGATATGAGACTTGGGCACAACCTATAAGAGATAAAATGTAACAAATTTTATCCCAAGTATGCATGGCTCCCAGTAATTCTCACACGGTGATCGTAGATGATCGAATATGACAATTTGATATGTAATGTGGTGATGTGATACGTCTCCAACATATCTATAATCTTTGATTGTTCCATGCTATTATATTATCTATTTTGGATGTTTAATAGGCATTAATATGCTATTTTATATTATTTTTGCGACTAACCTATTAACCGAGGGCCTTAGAGCTTTGCAGAAAAGGAATACCAAAAGGAGTCCAAACGAAATGAAACCTTCATGATGATCTTTCTTGGACCGAAAGCGAACCAGAAGACTTGGAGATGAAGTCAGAGATGCAATGAGGAAGCCACGAGGCAGGAGGGCGTGCCCCTCACCCTCGTGGGCCCCTCGTAGCTCCCCCGACCTAGTTCCTTCGCCTATATATACTCTTATATCCTGAAGACATCCAGGGGAGCCACGAAACCACTTTTCCACCGCTGCAACCATTTGTACCCATGAGATCCCATCTAGGGGCCTTTTCCGGCATCCTGTCGGAGGGGTATTCGATCACAAAGGGCTTCTACATCAACACCATTACATCTCCGATGAAGCGTGAGTAGTTTACCACAGACCTTCAGGTCCATAGTTATTAGCTAGATGGCTTCTTCTCTCTCTTTGGTTCTCAATACCATGTTCTCCTCGATGTTCTTGGAGATCTATTCGATGTAATACTCTTTTGCGGTGTGTTTGTCGAGATCTGTTGAATTGTGGATTTATGATCAAGATTATCTATGAATATTATTTGGTTCTTCTCTGAATTCTTATATGCATGATTTGATATCTTTGCAAGTCTCTTCGAATTATCGGTTTAGTTGGGCCTACTAGATTGATCTTTCTTGCAATGGGAGAAGTGCTTAGCTTTGGGTTCAATCTTGTGGTGTCCTTTCCCAGTGACAGTAAAGGCAGCAATGCACGCATTATATCATTGCTATCGAGGATAAAAAGATGGGGTTTTCATCATATTGCTTGAGTTAATTCCTCTACATCATGTCATCTTGCTTAATGCGTTACTCTGTTCTTTATGAACTTAATACTCTAGATGCATGCTGGATAGCGGTCGATGTGTGGAGTAATAGTAGTAGGTGCAGACAGGAGTCGGTCGACTTGACACGAATGTGATGCCTATGTTCATGATCATTGCCTTAGATGTAATCATAACTATGAGCTTTTCTACTAATTGCTCGGCAGTAATTTGTTCACCCACCGTAATATATGCTATCTTGAGAGAAGCCACTAGTGAAATCTATGGCCCCCGGTTCTCTTTTCCATATTATTAAATCTCGTTTACATCTTGCTAGTTTCCGATCTACTATTTTGCAATCTTTACTTTCCAATCTATAAACCAAAAAATACCAAAAATATTTATTTTACCGTTTATCTATCTCTATCAGATCTCACTTTTGCAAGTCATCGTGAAGGGATTGACAACCCCTTTATCACGTTGGGTGCAAGTGGTTGATTGTTTGTGCAGGCATTTGGTGACTTGTGCGTTGTCTCCTACAGGATTAATACCTTGGTTCTCAAAACTTAGGGAAATACTTATGCTAGTTTGCTACATCACCCTTTCCTCTTCAAGGGAAAACCAACGCAAGCTCAAGAGGTAGCAAGAAGGATTTCTGGCACCGTTGCCGGAGAGTTCTACATCAAGTTAAGCCATAGCAAGTACCGATCACAAACTCTTCTCCCATGCATTACATTATTCACAATTCGCCTATCGTTTTCCTCTCCCCCACTTCTAAAATGATTTTCGAAAACCTTTGCCTTTTCTTCGCCCCTGTTCCGTTCGTCTCTTTTCGCTTGCTTCTTGTTTGCTTGTGTGTTGGATTGAATGCTTTGTCACGAGGGCTCAACATAATACTAAATTGTGTGACTTTTCCAATGCCAACAACAATGATTTTATTAGCACTCCGATTGCTCCCACTACTAATGCTGAATCTTGTGAAATTAATGCCACATTGTTGAATCCTGTTATGAAAGATCAATTTTCTGGCCTACACAAGTAAAGCCTTTTGAGTAGCTCGGTGAAGATGGTGTCACAAAATCTATGCAATTGTTAGCGAGATTCAATAATGTTGGAAGACATTCACACATTTGCAAGTGTAAAAAGTAGACCAAAGCAACATGTGGCACATGGAAACACAGACAGAGATGTTCGTGCAACCAAGGCACGAGCTCAAAATGTGGAATCGATGGAAAATGCTCTTGTTGGACAACTCTAGAGAGACACTAGCACGATTGCTCAATAGGCAGATATGAGACCTTGGCACAACCTATAAGAGACAAAACGTAACAAATTTTATCCCAAGTATGCATGGCTCCCAGTAATTTTCACACGGTGATCCTAGATGATCGAATATGACAATTTGATATGTAATGTGGTGATGTGATACGTCTCCAACATATCTATAATCTTTGATTGTTCCATGCTATTATATTATCTATTTTGGATGTTTAATAGGCATTAATATGCTATTTTATATTATTTTTGCGACTAACCTATTAACCGAGGGCCTTAGAGTTTTGCAGAAAAGGAATACCAAAAGGTGTCCAAACGGAATGAAACCTTCACGATGATCTTTCTTGGACCGAAAGCGAACCAGAAGACTTGGAGATGAAGTCAGAGATGCAACAAGGAAGCCACGAGGCAGGAGGGCGTGCCCCTCACCCTTGTGGCCCCCTCGTTGCTCCCCTGACCTAGTTCCTTCGCCTATATATACTCTTATATCCTGAAGACATCCAGGGGAGCCATGAAACCACTTTTCCACCGCCACAACCATTTGTACCCGTGAGATCCCATCTAGGGGCCTTTTCGGGCATCCTGCCGGAGGGGTATTCGATCACAAAGGGCTTCTACATCAACACCATTACATCTCCGATGAAGCGTGAGTAGTTTACCACAGACCTTCAGGTCCATAGTTATTAGCTAGATGGCTTCTTCTCTCTCTTTGGTTCTCAATACTATGTTCTCCTTGATGTTCTTGGCGATCTATTCGATGTAATACTCTTTTGCGGTGTGTTTGTCGAGATCTGTTGAATTGTGGATTTATGATCAAGATTATCTATGAATATTATTTGGTTCTTCTCTGAATTCTTATATGCATGATTTGATATCTTTGCAAGTCTCTTCGAATTATCGGTTTAGTTGGGCCTACTAGATTGATCTTTCTTGCAATGGGAGAAGTGCTTAGCTTTGGGTTCAATCTTGTGGTGTCCTTTCCCAGTGACAGTAAGGGCAGCAATGCACACATTGTATCATTGCTATCGAGGATAAAAAGATGGGGTTTTCATCATATTGCTTGAGTTAATTCCTCTACATCATGTCATCTTGCTTAATGTGTTATTCCGTTCTTTATGAACTTAATACTCTAGATCCATGTTGGATAGCGGTCGATGTGTGGAGTAATAGTAGTAGGTGCAGACATGAGTCGGTCTACTTGACACGAACGTGATGCCTATGTTCATGATCATTGCCTTAGATGTCATCATAACTATGCACTTTTCTACTAATTGCTCGGCAGTAATTTGTTCACCCACCGTAATATATGTTATCTTGAGAGAAGCCACTAGTGAAATCTATGGCCCCTGGTTCTCTTTTCCATATTATTAAATCTCATTTACATCTTGCTAGTTTCCGATCTACTATTTTGCAATCTTTACTTTCCAATCTATAAACCAAAAAATACCAAAAATATTTACTTTACCATTTATCTATCTCTATCAGATCTCACTTTTGCAAGTCATCGTGAAGGGATTGACAACCCCTTTATCACGTTGGGTGCAAGTGGTTGATTGTTTGTGCAGGTATTTGGTGACTTGTGCGTTGTCTCCTACAGGATTAATACCTTGGTTCTCAAAACTTAGCGAAATACTTATGCTACTTTGCTACATCACCCTTTCCTCTTCAAGGGAAAACCAACGCAAGCTCAAGAGGTAGCAAGAAGGATTTCTGGCACCGTTGCCGGGGAGATCCACATCAAGTTAAGCCATAGAAAGTACCGATCACAAACTCTTCTCCCTTGCATTACATTATTCACAATTCGCCTATCGTTTTCCTCTCCCCCACTTCTAAAACGATTTTCAAAAACCTTTGCCTTTTCTTCGCCCCTGTTCCGTTCGTCTCTTTTCGCTTGCTTCTTGTTTGCTTGTGTGTTGGATTGATTGCTTTGTCACAAGGGCTCAAGATAATACTAGATTGTGTGACTTTTCCAATGCCAACAACAATGATTTTATTAGCACTCCGATTGCTCCCACTACTAATGCAGAATCTTGTGAAATTAATGCCACTTTGTTGAATCTCGTTATGAAAGATCAATTTTCTGGCCTTCCTAGTGAAGATGTCGCATCCCATCTAAACAATTTCGTTGATTTGTGCGATATGCAAAAGAAGAAAGATGTGGATAATGATATAATTAAATTGAAGCTATTTCCGTTTTCACTTAGAGGTCGTGCTAAAACTTGGTTCCCATCTTCTCCTAACAATAGTATTGATTCAAGGAATAAGTGTAAAGATGCTTTCATCTCTAAGTATTTTCCTCCCGCTAAGATCATCTCCTTTAGGAATGATATTATGAATTTTAAGCAACTTGATCATGAGCATGTTGCACAATCTTGGGAGAGGATGAAATTGATGATACGTAATTTCCCTACACATGGTTTGAATTTGTGGATGATCATACAAATTTTTTATGTCGGATTGATTTTTTTGACAGAAAGACTGTAAGGGAACCCCCTACAGTATAGTTGGTGCAACAAACCCAAATTGCAAGTACTGTGCCTTGAACCTGGGTGGCTGGGAAGGCATCAGCCCCTTCCCACCACTAGGTTATTCCTTAGTCTGTGCCGGATTGAGTTTTGCTTCTAGAAATATTTTGGATTCGGCCGCGGGAGGCACTTTTATGGAAATCACTTTAGGAGAGGCTACTAAACTCCTAAATAATATTATGGTTAATTATTCCCAATGGCACACTGAAATATCTACTAGTAAAAAAGTTCATGCAATTGAAGAGATTAATGTTTTGAGTGGAATATGGATGAATTATGAAATTATTTGCTAATAAAGTGTGTCTTCTGATCCTAATGAAATGCCTTTGTCCACTTTGATTGAAAATAATAATGAATCTATGGATGAGAATTTTGTTGGTAGGAATAATTTTGGTAAGAACGCGTATAGAGGCAATTTTAATCCTAGGTCGTTTCCTAGTAATTCATCTAATAATTATGGTAATTCCTACAATAAGTCTTAGGGAATTTTAATAAGATGCCCTCTAATTTTGAGAATAGTGTTAAAGAATTTATGAGTTCGCAAAAGAATTTCAATGCTTTGATTAAAGAAAAATTGCTTAAGATTGATGAGTTGGCTAGGAACATGGATAGACTTTATCTTGATGTTGATTCTTTGAAACTTAGATCTATCCCACCTAAGCATGATGTCAATGAGTCTCTCAAAGCAATGATAATTTCCATTGATGAGTGCAAATAAAGAACCGCTAAGATGCGTGTAAAAAAAGATTGGTTTATTAAAGCATGTTCTTCTAGTTTTCTTGATAATAATGATGAAGATCTAGAAGTGATTGATGGGACTCCTATTAAATCTTTGTTTTCCAATATGAATCTTGATAAAGATGGGACTGTATATGAGTCAACTTTAGTTAAAAGGCGTCCCACTGATCGGAGTTTTTAGATCTAGATGCAAAAATTGATAAAAGTGGGATTGAAGAGGTCAAGACTTTAAATAGCAATGAACCCACTATTTTGGATTTCAAGAAATTTCATTATGATAATTGTTCTTTAATACATTGTATTTCCTTGTTGCAATCCGTGTTAAATTCCCATCATGCTTATAATAAAAGCAAAGCCTTTACTAAACATATCGTTGATGCTATGATGCAATCTTTTGAAGAAAAGCTTGAACTAGAAGTTTCTATCCCTAGAAAACTTTTTGATGAGTGGTAACCTACTATTAAGATTAATATTAAAGATTATGAATGCTATGCTTTGTGTGATTTGGGTGCTAGAGTTTCCATGATTCCAAAAAATTTGTGTGATGTGCTAGGTTTCCGTGAATTTGATGATTCTTTTTTAAATTTCCATCTTGCGGATTCCACCATTAAGAAACCTATGGGACGGATTAATGATTTTATTATTGTTGCATATAAGAATTATTTGCCCATAGACTTCATTGTTCTTGATATAGATTGCAATCCTACATGTCCTATTATTCTTGGTAGACCTTTCCTTAGAACGATTGGTACAATTATTGATATGAAAGATGCAAACATTAGATTCCAATTTCCGATAAGGAAAAGCATGGAACACTTTCCTAAGCAAAAAATTAAATTGCCTTATGAGTCTATTATGAGAGCCACTTATGGATTGCATACCAAAGATGGCAATACCTAGATCTATTCATCTTTTTATTCCTAGTAGGGGCGTTAAACGATAGCGCTTGTTGGGAGGCAACCCAATTTTATTTTTTGTTGTTTAATTTTTGCTCCTGTTTAGTAATAAATAATATATCTAGCCTCTGGTTAGATGTGATTTTAAGTTTTAATTAGTGTTTGTGCCAAGTAGAACCGTTGGGAAGACTTGGGTGGAAGTTAATTTGATCTTGCTGAAAAACAGAAACTTTTGCGTTCACGAGATTAGTTGTCATTTTCAACGGAAAAGTGATTTTAAGTTGATTATTTTTGAACAAGATTGATAGGCATATTCCTCACGTCCACCAATTTATTTCTGAATTTTTGGAGTTACAAAAGTGTCCGAGAGTTGCAGATTACTACAGACTGTTCTGTTTTTGACAGATTCTGTTTTTCGCGTGTTGTTTGCTTATTTTGATGAATCTATGAGTAGTATCGGGGGGTATGAACCATGGAGAAGTTGGAATACTGTAGATATTACACCAATATAAATAAATAATGAGTTCACAACAGTACCTTAAAGTGGTGATTTATTTTCTGATACTAACGGAGCTCATGAGATTTTTTGTTGAGTTTTGTGTTGTTAAGTTTTCAAGTTTTGGGTGAGGATTTGATGGACTATGGAATAAGGAGTGGCAAGAGCCGAATCTTGGGGATGCCCAAGGCACCCCAAGGTAAAATTCAAGGACAACCAAAAGCCTAAGCTTGGGGATGGCCCAGAAGGCATCCCCTCTTTCGTCTTTGTCTATCGATAACTTTACTTGAGGCTATATTTTTATTCACCACATGATATGTGTTTTGCTTGGAGCGTCTTTTATGATTTGAGTCTTTGCTTTTTAATTTAACACAATCATCCTTGCTGTACACACCTTTTGGGAGAGACACGCATAAATCGTGATTTATTAGAATACTCTATGTGCTTCACTTATATTTTTTTTGAGCTAGGCAATATTGCTCTAGTACTTCACTTATATCTTTTTAGAGCACAGTGGTGGCTTTATTTTATAGAAACTGTTGAACTCTCATGCTTCACTTATATTATTTTGAGAGTCTATTAGAACAGCATGGTAATTTCCTTTGGATATAAAACTAGTCCTAATATGATGGGCATCCAAGATGGGTACAATAAAAACTTTCATATGAAGTGTATTGAATACTATGAGAAGTTTGATTCTTTATGAATGTTTTGAGATCTGAAGATGGTGATATTAGAGTCATGCTAGCAGAGTAGTTGTGAATTTGAGAGATACTTCTGTTAAAGATTGTGATTCCTGACGCATGCACGTATGGTGAACTATTATGTGATAAAGTTGGAGAATGATTTATTTACTGATTGTCTTCCTTATGAGTGGCGGTCGGGGACGAGCGATGGTCTTTTCCTACCAATCTATCCCCCTAGGAGCATGCGTGTAGTACTTCGTTTCGATAACTAATAGATTTTTGCAATAAGTATGTGAGTTCTTTATGACTAATGTTGAGTCCATGGATTATACGCACACTCACCCTTCCACCATTGCTACCCTCTCTTGTGTCGCGCAATTTTCGCTGATACCATATACCTTCCTCAAAACAGCCACCATACCTACCTATTATGGCATTTCCATAGCCATTCTGAGATATATTGACATGCAACATTCCACCGTTCCGTTTATTATGACATGCTCCATCATTGTCATATTGCTTTGCATGATCACGTAGTTGACATCGTATTTGTGGCAAAGCCACCGTTCATAATTTTTTTCATACATGTCACTCTTGATTCATTGCACATCCCAATACACCGTCAGAGGCATTCACATAGAGTCATATTTTATCCTAACTATTGAGTTGTAGTTTTTGAGTTGTAAATAAATAAAAGTGTGATGATCTTCATTATTAGAGCATTGTCCCATGTGAGGAAAGGATGATGGAGACTATGATTCCCCCACAAGTCGGGATGAGACTCCGGACGAAAAAAAGATGCCATAAAAAAAGAGAAGGCCCAAAAAAATGAGAGAAAAAGAGAGAAGGGACAATGTTACTATCCTTTTACCACACTTGTGCTTCAAAGTAGCACCATGATCTTCATGATAGAGAGTCTCCTATGTTCTCGCTTTCATATACTAGTGGGAATTTTCATTATAGAACTTGGCTTGTATATTCCAATGATGGCCTTCCTCAAAGTGCCCTAGGTCTTCGTGAGCAAGCAAGTTGGATGCACACCCACTTAGTTTCTTTTTGAGTTTTGATACACTTATAGCTCTAGTGCATCCGTTGCATGGCAATCCCTACTCACTCACATTGATATCTATTGATGGGCATCTCCATAGCCCGTTGATATGCCTAGTTGATGTGAGACTATCTTCTTCCTTTTTGTCTTCTCCACAACCACCATTCTATTCCACCTATAGTGCTATGTCCATTGCTCACGCTCATGTATTGCGTGAAGATTGAAAATGTTTGAAAACATCAAAAGTATGAAACAATTGCTTGGCTTGTCATTGGGGTTGTGCATGATTTAAATATTTGGTGTGATGAAGATAGAGCATAGCCAGACTATATGGCTTTGTAGGGATAGCTTTCTTTGGCCATGTTATTTTGAGAAGACATGATTATTTGTTAGTATGCTTGAAGTATTATTATTTTTATGTCAATATTAAACTTTTGTCTTCGATCTTTCGGATCTCAACATTCATGCCATAATAAAGAAAATTACATGGATAAATATGTTAGGTAGCATTCCACATCAAAAATTCTGTTTTTTATCATTTACCTACACGAGGACGAGCATGAATTAAGCTTGGGGATGCTTGATATGTCTCCAACGTATCTATAATCTTTGATTTTTCCATGCTATTATATTATTTGTTTTGGATGTTTAATAGGCATTAATATGCTATTTTATATTATTTTTAGGACTAACCTATTAACCGAGGGCCTAGTTCCAGGTTCTGTTTTTTTGCCTATTTTAGAGTTTTGCAGAAAGGGAATGCCAAACGGAGTCCAAACGGAATGAAACCTTCACAATGATCTTTCTTGGAGCGAAAGCAAACCAGAAGACTTGGAGATGAAGTCGGAGACGCAACGAGGAAGCCACGAGGCAGGAGGGCGCGCCCAAGGGGGTAGGGCACGCACCCCACACTCGTGGGCCCCTTGTAGCTCCCCTGACCTAGCTCCTTCGCCTATATATACTCTTATACCCTCAAAACATCAGGGGAGCCATGAAACCACTTTTCCGCCGCTGCAACCTTCTGTACCCATGAGATCCCATCTAGGGGACTTTTCCGGCATCCTTCTGGAGGGGGATTCGATCATGGAGGGCTTCTACATCAACACCAATACCTCTCTGATGAAGCATGAGTAGTTTACCACAGACCTACGAGTCCATAGTTATTAGCTAGATAGCTTCTTCTCTCTCTTTGATTCTCAATACCATTTTCTCCTCAATGTTCTTGGAGATCTATTCGATGTAATACTCTTTTGTTATGTGTTTGCCGAGATCCGATGAATTGTGGATTTATGATCAAGATTATCTATGAATATTAGTTGGTTCTTCTCTGAATTCTTATATGCATGATTTGATATCTTTGCAAGTCTCTTCGAATTATCGGTTTAGTTTGGCCTACTAGATTGATCTTTCTTGCAATGGGAGAATTGCTTAGCTTTGGGTTCAATCTTGCAGTGTCCTATCCCAGTAACAGTAGGGGCAGCAATGCATGTATTGTATTGTTGCTATCGAGGATAAAAAGATGGGGTTTTCATCATATTGCTTGAGTTA
This sequence comes from Triticum dicoccoides, assembly GCF_002162155.2. NCBI lineage: Eukaryota > Viridiplantae > Streptophyta > Magnoliopsida > Poales > Poaceae > Triticum > Triticum dicoccoides. The sequence continues at coordinate 321,931,503 of NC_041391.1, read as the reverse complement.
ATTCCTCTACATCATGTCATCTTGCTTAATGCGTTACTCCCTTCTTTATGAACTTAATACTATATATGCATGCTGGATAGCGGTCGTGTGTGGAGTAATAGTAGTAGATGTAGGTAGGAGTCAGTCTACTTGACACGGACGTGATGCCTATGTTCATGATCATTGCCTTAGATGCAATCATAACTATGCGCTTTTCTATTAATTGCTCGGCAGCAATTTGTTCAGCCACCGTAATATATGTTATCTTGACAGAAGGCACTAGTGAAACCTATGGCCCCCAGGTCTCTTTTCCATATTATTAAATCTCGTTTACATCTTGCTAGTTTACGATCTACTATTTGGTAATCTTTACTTTCCAATCTATAAACCAAAAAATACTAAAAATATTTACTTTACCGTTTATCTATCTCCATCAGATCTCACTTTTGCAAAGTGACCGTGAAGGGATTGACAACCCCTTTATCCCGCTGGGTGCAGTGGTTGATTGTTTGTGCCGGTATTCGGTGACTTGTGCATTGTCTCCTACTAGATTGATACTTTGGTTCTCAAAACTGAGGGAAATACTTACGATACTTTGTTGCATCACCCTTTCCTCTTCAAGGGAAAACCAACGCAAGCTCAAGAGGAAGCACGATGCTATGGCTATTGCTTACAAGCTCTTTGTTGTCTCCTTGCATAAAGGTATGGATAGATTATCACCAAATAACACAAGTAACGTAGCCTGGCAATTCTTAAATGGAGTGACGCAAAATGGGCTCGAGGTTAACAATGCAATGGAAAGGGAGAGTATACGAACGTGTCGTCGAGGTTACCGTCCTTGCTTATGTAGCGACCAGACCTCAAACAGTCTGATCTCTGTGCTTTAGTGTCATCCCTGGATTAGTAATGCTGACACGCACAATACTTGAAGGATTTGTAATAGAGTAGCAATCACACACTTATTACATTGAATGTCTCCAAAGAGAACTTATTACAATAAATATGGCTTAAGGCCATCTAATGACGATAACAGCGGAAGGCTTGGAAGATAAGTGAGTCCATCAACTCCAACGGCATCACTAAGTATAGAACCACGACATAAAGGCACCTTACTCGTCGTCTGAAAAGTCTGCAACATGAACGTTGCAGCCCGAAAACGGGTCAGCACATGGAATATGGTGGCAATGTAACACATAGAGAGTAATGAAAGAATAAAGCTATACTACATGCATATATGGCTGGTGGAAAGCTCTATGGTTACGGTTTTGCATAAAGCCAATTTTTCCCTACTGCAATGGAATAAATTTTATTTAACTATCATGGTGGTTGTTAAACATTGAGAAGATAGACATCCTCTCTATCCCAATTAAGCATCATCATTAAAACCCAACAATATTAATTAAAGTAACATGATGAGATTCACATGATAATCCAAGTACTAGATACTCAAAACGTCCATAACCGGGGACATGGCTAACCATGATTAGTTTATACACTCTGTAGAGGTTTGCGCACTTTTCCCCACAAGACTCAATCTCCTCCGTTGGGATTCTCGCACTACATGGTGTTTGAGAAACGGATAACCGAGACGTAGTCTTTCAGAAGCGCTAGCACCTTACGATCGGGTAGACAGTTACACCTACTTTCCTCTACATCTGCTAGTCTACCACTGTAAGAGTTCGCACGACTTAATCAACTATGTTAGAGCCCATAGTAGCTTCTAGATGCACACGGAAGTTTCTAGCATGAATAATCTTATGATCCCTTTGAGCCTGGGTGGCGGTCCATAAAGAAAAGAGGCAATCGCTGGAATACCCAGGTGCCTCAGTCCACCCAGATGTGTATTAAGGTTGCCACCTTAAATAAACCATTAATTATCAATCTCACATCTGTCATGGATACACTCACCCAATCCACGTCTACTAGCATAGCATGGCATAATAAGCAAACATAGAGTAACTCCCAATGGTTTAATAATAAAACAGGTAATAGGTACTACCTCAACTACTTCCCAAAACCCACATATTAATCAGATCCTAATCATGCAATTGTTTGAGGATTGATCTAATGCAATAATACTGGGTAGTAAAGAGATATGATCAAAGTGTTACTTGCCTTGCTGATGATCCGTGAAACCTAGAGATTCGAAGTAGCAAGCGACACACTCCGGGTACTCTATCACAAACAAACAAGCATACAATAAGTACTCATATAATGCACAGGTAAAACTCAAATAAGAGAATTGACCAAAAGTTCAACATAAGAACTCCGGTTTGCAAAAAGAAACAAATCAAACGAAGCAACGAAAGTCAAACGGTGAAAGAAACAAGCTTCATTTACTAATCTGGACCTAAGTCAAATTTTACAGAAGCAAAAACTTGTTTGAGTTGGTTAAACGGAAAGAGGGTTTCGAGACGAAACTCTAGGCGCTTGAATCGCTTGATTCTGATAAACGAGCGAAAAGTTATACTAAAACGAAATCGGATCAGAAATCGCGATTAGAAATAACCGCGGAAATCAGAGAAAAAGAAAAACTAACGAACAGATTAATGAACGAACGTTCGTTAACCGAGACTAAACAGTGAACTCGTCCGTTAAAACGAACTAACGGGCGAACGCTCGCTAAATAAATAAACCGCAAAAAACCGATTTAAAAAACGAAACTAGGGTTTCTAAAAAAAACTGGATCAGGTTTTTTTTTAAACGGACCACGGCGGCGGCGGCGGCTATACGTCCGGCTTGGCTCCGGCGGGGCGGCGGGACGATGCGGGGTGGCGGGGATACGGCGGG
>NC_041391.1:321868157-321928280 GCF_002162155.2 Triticum dicoccoides | reverse complement strand
GGGTCGGACTCCCCGAGTCCGGCGGTGATACGACGGCGGGGGCGTTGGCGCTGGCGAGGCCGGCGCATCTCGGCTGGGCCTTGGCCCAGTCGGGCTCTCTCGCGTTTTTTTTTAAATTCCGCCAAACAGAAAATAAATTCTAGAAAAACAAATAAAAATCTAAAATGCCAAAACAAATTTTCACCGTCTAAATAAAATATTTAAAACGAGATGAACATTTTCTTGGCCCTAAAATGCAGTTTTGAAAAACGTGCAATTTTCCCTAAATTCAAATAAAATAGCAAAAACTCCAAAATAAACCTTATTTGATTTTTTATTAAATCCTCAATATTTCTTTATTTTGGGAAAGTCATTTTAGTCCCTCTCTCATAATTTTTTTAATAGAAATGATTGAAGATAAAATAAATAAAATCGAATGATCCTATTTTCAAAATTTGAGAAAACCCAAATATGAAAATAATGAAATCCCCAACTCTCTCCGAGGGTCCTTGAGTTGCATAGAATTTCTAGGATCAAACCTGAAGCAAATAAAATATGATATGCATTGATGATCTAGTGTATAACATTCCAAATTGAAAATTTGGGATGTTACAAACCTACCCCCTTAAGATGAATCTCGCCCTCGAGATTCGGGTTGGCTAGAAAATAGGTGAGGGTGGTCCTTCAGCAGATCTTCCTCTCGCTCCCAGGTGGCTCCATCCTCGGTGTGGTGGCTCCACTGAACTTTGCAAAACTTGATAACCTTGCTGCGGGTGACTCGGCTGACATACTCGAGAATCTTGACTGGTTTCTCCTCATAGGTCAAATCACTATCCAACTGAATTGCTTCCAGCGGCACTGTATCTCTCAGCGGTATATCAGCCATCCATGCGTGGCACTTCTTCAATTGGGAAACATGGAATACGTCGTGAACTCCTGACAATCCTTCGGGCAACTCCAACTTGTAGGCAACTTCTCCCATACGTTCCAAAACTTTGTATGGTCCCACAAAACGTGGCGCTAACTTTCCCTTAACTCCAAAGTGCTTAACTCCCCGGAGTGGGGATACACGAAGATAAACTTTGTCTCCGACTTCGTAAACTGTCTCCTTGCGTTTAGAATCTGCATAGCTCTTCTGCCTGGACTGGGCTACCTTGAGCCTATCGCGAATCAATTTCACCTTCTGTTCAGACTCCTTAATCAAATCTGGTCCAAACAACTGGCGGTCTCCAACTTCATCCCACGACAATGGGGTCCTGCACCTCTTTTCGTACAAGGCTTCGAAAGGGGCCATCTTCAAACTGGATTGATAACTGTTGTTGTAAGAGAACTCTGTATATGGAAAATTGTCGTCCCAACTAGATCCATAATCTAGCGCACAAGCTCTCAGCATATTCTCCAAAATCTGATTGACTCTCTCGATCTGTCCATCTATCTGCAGGTGAAAAGCTGTACTGAACTCTAGCCTGGTACCCAAAGTTTCGTGCAACTGATTCCAGAACTTTGAGGTAAACTGGGTTCCTCTATCTGATACAATGCTCCTCGGAACTCCATGCAGACATACGATCCTGGTCATGTATATCTTTGCCAACTTAGCACTAGTGTAAGTGGTCTTCACTGGGATGGAATGACCTACCTTCACCAAACGATCGACTACAACCCAAATCGAGTTGCAGCCTGAACGAGTCCTGGGCAATCCCATGATAAAATCCATGCCTACCTTATCCCACTTCCATTCGGGTATTGGAAATGGCTGTAACAATCCTGCTGGCTTTTGATGCTCTTCCTTCACTCTCTGACAGACATCACATACTGCTACATACTCCACAATATACTTCTTCATTCCGGTCCACCAGAAAGTATCCTTCAAATCCAAATACATCTTGGTATTTCCTGGGTGAATCAAGTATGGTGAATCATGGGCCTCTTGTAGAATCAGCTTCCTGATCTCCGGATCATTAGGCACATAAACGCGGTCCTCAAACCATAAGGTATCGTGCTCATCCTCACGAAATCTTATAGCTTTTCCTTTGCTCATCTTCTCCTTTATAGAGGCAATCTCCTTGTCGATCTTCTGAGGTTCTCTGATCTTATCCATCAAGGTAGACTGAATCTCCAATGATGCAATGTAGCCTCTCTGTGACGCCCGGATAGTTAAGCTACAGTAACCATCTACTAATGATGCCACGTCACCATGATTACTGTTGTTAGTTTCACGATGATTCAAATCTCGTTCCGAATTCAAATTCAAAGTCAAGTCAGACAATAAAAAGTTTTCAAATATTTAAAACTAAAGTGTTCAAAATGTAGCGAATAAATCATAGATCATAATGGTGGAGGGACCACATTTATGTAAAAAGATTGAATGCACTAAAATGATTTAAACAGTACTAAAGCAACTATTTAAATGCCTTTGGTATTTTATAAAATACTAAACTATTTTATATGGGGGTAAAACTTTTTATAGTAGTGGTTTGTTCTGAAACATTATTGAGGGGCTATAGTCATATTTTACTAAACTAAAATTAAAGTGTAACCAAAATAAAACTGTAAAGGAAATAAATGAAAAGGAAATTAAAAAAGAATGAAAAGCTACACTATGCACTTGTAGCCCAATGCTACAGTGCAGGCCCAAGCCCACCACGGCCTTTTCCTCCTCCTCTGTACAGAGAGGAGGCGGTGCCTGTGCGTGGCGTGCATCCACGCCCGCCATGGCCTTGTCTGTCGCCGTGTCGATCATCCACCGGCACCCCGAGGTGTATAAAGCCCTCCCCAATGCATCGGACTAACCCTAGGCCAACCATTCATCCCTCTCGCTCGCCCCTTTCTTTTTCTTCATCGTCCGAGCGCGTGGTCGCCGCCACCTTGTCGATCCCGCGGCCACCAGCCTCCCCTCGTCGCTGCAACAACTCCAGGAGCTTCGCAGTGTTCGACTACGTCCTCTACGCACCACTGTTCGAGCTGGAGGGGATGACACCACCGGGATCGACTTCATCTACTTCCTTCGGTCGTCGGTGTTCATCGCCAAATCCGGCTACCCCCTGCTGCTCCTAAGCTACTCACCGAGCCTCCTTGTGCTTCCTAAGTGAGCCCTGCATCAAACCCCTCTCTTCCCCGCTCATTTTCGTTGCCCCGTCGTGACCGAGAGCTCCTCGCCGCCGGGCTTGGCATAGCCGTGACCACAGCCACAACGGCTCGCCTCTGAACACACTGACGTACTCAGCGCATGGTCGCGGAGCTCCCGTGCCTGCAGTCCCTCTTGCCGTGCTTTGTAGCACCGCGCACGAGCTCGCCCAAACTCCGACAACCTCCCCAGTCATAGCTGCCGTCGATTTAGATCGCCTCCGCCTTCATCGTATGCTCTGTTGGATGTGTGCGAGGCTCAACCTTCGAACACAACAAATTGCACACAATTTGGCCACTGGAGCGCCATTACCGAGCCCGCCGCCTAGCGCCACTCCCCGCCGGCCGGCGCGCTCGCCGCGGGCCGCTCGCGCCGTAGTTTCGCATGCTCTCTGTCGCCCCGCTGCTTCCTGCTTGCCGGTGCCCCTCCTCCGGTCGGTCGTGCCCGCCCCTGCTCTTGCCCGCTGCTACCGATTTCGCCTGCCTCCGATGCCTGCTGCAACCGCCGCGGTCGCCGGTGCTTCCCCATGCGCTGCTCGTCGCGGGAGCCCCGCCTCCGCACCTCCCCAAGGCCCCGGCCTGCTGCTCCTGTCCGCCGAGCGCCGGTGCGCACGCAGGCGTGCGTGCGTGCCTGGCGAGGCCGCTTGGCCTTCTGTAATGGAGGCCGGCCCCTTGTGGATTAAGGGGCTAATCCCCTTTTAGTGCTAACCCCACAGTAGTCAATGGCAATGGGCCCAAGGCCATTAGGATTAAATTAAGAAAAAGGGTTTTAGTTTAAAATATACACCTAGTCACTTACAGGTGGGGCCGGCGACAGTGTTCATTGTCTGACCAGTCAAACGTTGACTGCTGACTCAGCAGTCAACGGGCCCACATGTCAGCCTCTGTGGCTAGACAGCCACTCGGTACACGCAGTTTTATAGTTCTTTTTCGATTTAATAATAAATCAGGAAATCCTTTAAACTTTGAAAATTAATAGAAAAATAACCGTAACTCGGATGAAAATGTTTTCTATATGAAAGTTGCTCACAATGACGAGACAAATCCGGATACGCAGCCCGTTCATCTACCACACATCCCTAGCATAGCAAAGACGCAACTTTCCCCCTCCGGTTCATCTGTCCGAAAACGCGAAACACCGGGAATACTTTCCCGGATGTTTCCCCCATTCGTCGGTATCACCTACTACCGTGATTGGGTACACCTAACACCGCTCATTGACATGTCATGCATCGTCATGCTTATGTTTGCATTGTATTTACTGTTTCTACCCCCTCTTCTCTCCGGTAGACTATGAGACCGACGCAGCTGCTGCCCAGTTTGACTACGGTGTTGACGACCCCTCCTTCTTGCCAGAGCAACCAGGCAAGCCCCCCCCCCCTTGATCACCAGATATCGCCTATTCTCCTCTATACTCTTGCATTAGAGTAGTGTAGCATGTTACTACTTTTCGTTAATCCTATTCTGATGCATAGCCTGACATTGTTGCTACATCTGTTGATACCTTACCTGCAATCCTAAATACTTAGTATAGGATGCTAGTTTATCACCATTGGCCCTACATTCTTGTTAGTCTGCCTTGCTATACTATTGGGCCGTGATCACTCGGGAGGTGATCACGGGTATATACTATACTATGCATACATACTATACAGATGGTGACTAAAGTCGGGTCAGCTCGTTAAGTACCCGCAAGTGATTCCGATGTGGGGACTGAAAGGACAGGTGGCTCCATCCCGGTAGAGGTGGGCCTGGGTTCCTGACGGCCCCCGACTGTTCCTTTGTGGCGGAGTGGCAGGGCAGGTTGAGACCACCTAGGAGAGAGGTGGGCCTGGCCCTAGTCGGCGTCCGTGGTTACTTCATAATAACATGCTTAACGAGATCTTGGTATTTGATCTGAGTCTGGCCACTGGCCTATACGCACTAACCAACTACGCGGGAAAGATATGGGCACTCGATGTCGTGGTATCAGCCGAAGCCTTCTTGACGTCAGCGACGGAGCGGCGCGCGCCGGATTGGACTAGAACGCCTACTCTTGTATAAGGGAGGCTAGGTCTGCTTCCTGCCGCCCTCACAACGTGCAGGTGTGCAATGGGTGATGGGCCCAGACCCCTGCATGCATAGGATTTAGACCGGCGTGTTGACCTCTCTGTTGTGCCTAGGTGGGGCTGCGACGTGTTGATCTTCCGAGGCCGGGCATGACCCAGGAAAGTGTGTCCAGCCAAATGGGATCGAGCGTGTTGGGTTATGTGGTGCACCCCTGCAGGGAAGTTTATCTATTCGAATAGCCGTGTCCCTCGGTAAAAGGACGACCTAGAGTTGTACCTTGACCTTATGACAACTAGAACCGGATACTTAATAAAACATACCCAGACAAGTTCCACAGACAACCCGGTGATCGCTTTTCCACAGGGCGACGAGGGGAGGATCGTCGGGTAGGATTATGCTATGCGATGCTACTTGGAGGACTTCAATCTACTCTCTTCTACATGCTGCAAGACGGAGGCTGCCAGAAGCGTAGTCTTCGATAGGACTAGCTATCCCCCTCTTATTCTGGCATTCTGCAATTCAGTCCACTGATATGGCCTCCTTACACATATATCCATGCATATGTACTGTAGCTCCTTGCTTGCGAGTACTTTGGATGAGTACTCACGGTTGCTTTGCTCCCTCTTTTCCCCCGTTTTTCTCTTCTTCCCGGATGCCGCAACCAGACTTTGGAGCCCAGGAGCTAGACGCCACCGTCGACGACGACTACTACACTGGAGGTGCCTACTACTACATGCAGGTCGCTGTCGACGACCAGGAGTAGTTTAGGAGGATCCCAGCCAGGAGGCCTGCGCCTCTTTCGATCTGTATCCCAGTTTGTGCTAGCCTTCTTAAGGCAAACTTGTTTAACTTATGTCTGTACTCAGATATTGTTGCTTCCACTGACTCGTCTATGATTGAGCACTTGTATTCGAGCCCTCGAGGCCCCTGGCTTATATTATGATGCTTGTATGACTTATTTTATTTGTAGAGTTGTGTTGTGATGTCTTCTCGTGAGTCCCAGATCTTGATCGTACACGTTTGCGTGCATGATTAGTGTACGATTGAATCGGGGGCGTCACAAGTTGGTATCAGAGCCGACTGCCTGTAGGAATCCCCCTTCCACACTTCTTTGCCGAAGTCGTGTCTAGACATTGCAAAACTTTTACTAACATGGTTGTGTGCCTTACGGGCCCACGTCGCCATTGGGTGGTATTAGGATCTTTTACTCCTCGATCTGTACTCTGGTAATCTGATCTCTCTTCTATTCGGGCTAAACGTTTTTTTACTAACTCTGACTCTAGGTTCTCGATAGTACTTTCTCCCGGAGAGCGTCTTCAGTCCAGATGATTATTTTGTGCACCGAAGGATTCCGAAGATACCTTCCGATATTCTCCCGAGACCTTGTGCCCGTTGCTTTTACAATTCCCTACCACTGCAATATCCCTATGGATAAATACTTACACCCGTCGTCCTTACTTTATACCCAGTCGATCTTGTTATTACAAGATACCTCGAAATTCTCTCTAATGTTCCGAGAATACTTTGTGCCTACTGCCTTGTAGTTCTTTGCTACATGAATACCACTACGGATAATTTCTCGCACTTACCGAGTATCCACTCATCCCCAGTTGATTCATGTATGTCACCAATCCTCGAAATATCATTCGATCTTCCGAAAATCTTGAGCATCCTATTGCTCTTGAAATTCTTGATTGCTTGCATTATGGTTAATCCCATAAGTCTAGTAATCTTGTTGACATCCATTATCATTGTCATTTTGAGTCTGTTGATTCGATTTGTTGCGAATGCTCGCAATCCTCAAACAAATCCTAGAATTCATCCTTCCAGCTCAGACGTTGTTTTAATCATGAGCTGGTTCTCGCCAATTAAATTGTCGTCGATTGTGCCCCTAAGTCTATTGAACTTATCCATCCTTGATCAGAGTGTCTGCTTCTGATCCTTCGCTTTGTAAATCATAATTCCTTAGCAATTGAGCTCTAAGTTATTCAGTTGTTTCTATAATCAAATGTCTTTGCCTTGCTTCTTCCTCTGGTTGTGTGTCGATACTCACCCCAGATCCTTTGTTGGATTTTATCTGACAATGTTCTTCATATTCAATAACCTTGAGCCTTTCCTAGGATATATACCGCATTTGGTAAATTATATCCTCTGCTTGTCAACCATACTCTGCTATCGAGCTTGTGTCATTTACTCCTGAAGTTTGTGGTATATGTTCCTAAGAGGTCCCGATGGGTTGGACATCTGCCTTCTCTAAACTGTGTGAACCCGGAAACTACTATGGGTCATACTCTACTAGTGTTATGTCAGATAAAATTTCAACACACAATTTCGTTGAAGGCGAGAAGTGAATGAAAGGTTATGCATTAAAGAAGTGGGAGTCGACCTTGAACTTTGTGTTCATGCCCATGGACACGATGTAGATCTTATCATTAAAAGCTTCTCTTAAATTAATTATTCCCTTGGTATAAGTTCATCTTATATCTGGGATCTGGCCTTTTGCAATCGTGGTTCCGACCATATGTTCTTCCTTGATCCCATTTCTTGGGCAAGTTTAAACACTTGTCCTCTGCAAAGCAATACCCCAGACCAACCTCTACTTTGGTCTATCGTCGAGTATTACCCCTGGTATCTCGAGGATATCATGCCATTGCACTACATTACCTTGTCCTTTGATGGAGTACTACCTTTACCCTGTCTTTGTCACTTCATGCTTCTGGGTTGTTTGTTAACCGAGAACACCAATAAGTGAATCGATTCAGCACTCCGATTCAATAACTCTAAGTAATTTTCGTTGCTTACGAGTTTAATAATCCTTTAAGTCATTCCTAGCCTGATCAGCTATATCGTCATCATACTAAAAAAATTAACTGTGCTACCTGGTCCTTATTCCTGGAGCACAACTTTCAACGATGAACTAAGCTTGCGTCAATTTTCATCGTCATATCATTTCTCCTTGAACAACAAACTTGATTTCGAGTTTGTGTCCTAACCGTGGTTCCAATAACCTTTTGCTTCATCATTCATTTGACTTGATGTCATCGTCGATCGATTACATCTTCCTGTAACCTCTCGACAAATGTGCCGTGATCATCATCAACCTTATGAGCTCTTCCACGATATCAATCGGATTCATGATGAGAAATACCATCCTTGCCTCGATGATTTGTGTTATCATGAACCACTTTATTGCCTTCCCTCCAACACAAACTTGTTTGTGTTTTGTGTTATACCTTGAGATCCTTGCTACCCAGCATTGTTCTTCTTTACCTTGGAATATTACCACCTTTTATGTCAAGAATGTTGTGTGAATTTCACCACCTCTTAAGAAATTCTTGTTGCAGCGATGCTTCTCGCCATCACTATTCTTTCTTGGTCCCCGTGTTGGTTCTAACCAGGATACCAACAGATGAATGGTGCTATTTGGATTCTGCCCTTCTAGCAACCCTATTGCTTTGAAGTTAATGGTTGGCCGTTCATTCTTAGACATTTGATTACTGAATCACCATTCCGACGTTGGTTGTGCAACCCAGCCCATATTTCGGGTGCACCTTTCAACCAATGTTTAATTATGTATGTTTTCCTCGAGCATACATCATTATATCATTTGATCTGACAAATGTTATCTCCTTGTTCACATAAGTGTGGAAATCCATCTTTTGGAATCTCCATGAATTGTCGCTGAGTCCATCAGCCACCTCCTAACCATCTCCTTGATTTAATGATGAACTCTTGTTTTGGAACTTGCTTCCATGGTACATTTCCCGAGAATCTTACGATGTCTTCTCGTCAATATGTGTCGCGCCTTTTTCTTCCCAGGCCTCCTGAGTCTGAGGTATCATGACACCAATCAGATCTAAATCTCGTTCGGATATGACGGTTAGCACAACTTTCCAGGAGTTATAATGTTGGTCCTTTGATGACCCGGTAATATGATGTCATGACTAGCACCTCTGGCTGGAGGACCTATCATTATAATTTTTTTAGCAAGGCTATCCATTCTTCCATGAGGGAATTGTAAGACCTATTTTATAAGTTGCTCCTGATGGATCATTTGTGTATCCAAAGTCTGGCCCTTGATTGAAACCCCGTATCATTGCTACCTCGAAGCATGGCTATGATAATCCGCTCTTCAACAAGAACATTGGAGGCGCGATGCTAAATATTTCTTGGTCAGTTATCCAAACACCGTTGTATGGGTAACATCTTGATTAATCCTTGCCTCTTATCGGAATGGTTGGGTACTTGCTCTCCTACCCTGTTTGCCATGTTATGCTTGTCCATGGGAAGGATATATTCCTAATAATTGTGTGTACTCACAATTTTCCTTTCCATTGTTCTGTTTAATATCATGATCGCATTTTCCTTTCCATTGTTTCGTTTAACCTTTCTGGTGATCTAAGCAGACATATTCTTCTGCTTAGGTAAACACCTTGGTGTACAACCGTGTCAGTAAGACCCTATTTCTTTTGTTGATGGCATCCCGGTAACCACTTATGGACAAGAGCTTTGACTTTAGGTCCGCCTCGTTCAACAAGCAGGAAAATTTCTCTCTTCGTTCCCCGTCCTTGGTACCGACATTGTTGCCAACATAGCTGACAAGCTATTCACTCACATGCCTCCCTGTCACGGCTATGCAATATGTCACCACCCTTCCTACTTTCAACCCACATGGTGGCCCCATAACCCATAGGTCCACTGGATCAAAACCTGACTTTTCTTTACAACCTGGATTCTAATGTATCCTTTGCACCTGGCTTTGTATGTGATTCACGAGCTAAATGCTATACCATTATTCATCCTGGAATCAAACACAATGTTATTCTCATTGTTCAAACCCCCATTCCAGCTTCTGTCTAGTCATCGAATGATTGCCTACCCGTTTGATACTTTGGTACAATCATATATTACACTCAACGAATTCACTGAAATACAACTTGTGGGGTACCTCGTGTATTTCCCATTGAGTTCACCATCAGATGCCCAACTTTATGGAGATGCATTCTTCCAGAGTTTTTCCCCTTGGTCGCGTTCGTAAGACGATGGAGATCCCGAAGAAAGGATGCCTACTTCATCATGATGACCGTAGCAGAGAAATGAAGACATCACCGTAATGGATCGACCTCTTCGAGAAGAGTAACCAAGACCAAGAAGACTCGTTAGAATTTCGTAACCAAAATTCCATCGCCCCTTAATACACCTCTTAAATCTCGGGACGAGATTTCTTGTAGTGGAGGAGAGTTGTGACGCCTGGATAGTTAAGCTACAGTAACCATCTACTAATGATGCCACGTCACCACGGTTACTGTTGTTAGTTTCATGATGATTCAAATCTCGTTCCGAATTCAAATTGAAAGTCAAGTCAGACAATAAAAAGTTTTCAAATATTTAAAACTAAAGTGTTCAAAATGTAGCGAATAAATCATAGATCATAATGGTGGAGGGACCACATTTATGTAAAAAAGATTGAATGCACTAAAATGATTTAAACAGTACTAAAGCAACTATTTAAATGCCTTTGGTATTTTATAAAATACTAAACTATTTTATATGTGGGTAAAACTTTTTATAGTAGTGGTTTGTTCTGAAACATTATTGAGGGGCTATAGTCATATTTTACTAAACTAAAATTAAAGTGTAACCAAAATAAAACTGTAAAGGAAATAAATGAAAAGGAAATTAAAATAGAACGAAAAGCTACACTATGCACTTGTAGCCCAATGCTACAGTGCAGGCCCAAGCCCACCACGGCCTTTTCCTCCACCTCTGTACAGAGAGGAGGCGGTGCCTGTGCGTGGCGTGCATCCACGCCCGCCATGGCCTCGTCTGTCGCCGTGTCAATCATCCACCGGCACCCCGAGGTGTATAAAGCCCTCCCCAACGCATCGGACTAACCCTAGGCCAACCATTCATCCCTCTCGCTCGCCCCTTTCTTTTTCTTCATCGTCCGAGCGCGTGGTCGCTGCCACCTCGTCGATCCCGCGGCCACCGGACTCCCCTCGTCGCTGAAAAAAGTCCAGGAGCTTCGCAGTGTTCGACTACGTCCTCTACGCACCACTGTTCGAGCTAGAGGGGATGACACCGCCGGGATCGACTTCATCTACTTCCTTCGGTCGCCGGTGTTCATCGCCAAATCCGGCTACCCCCTGCTGCTCCTAAGCTACTCACCGAGCCTCCTTGTACTCCCTAGGTGAGCCCTGCGTCAACCCCCTCTCTTTCCCGCTCATTTTCGTTGCCCCGTCGTGACCGAGAGCTCCTCGCCGCCGGGCTTGGCATAGCCGTGACCACAGCCACAACGGCTCGCCTCAGACACACTAACGTACTCAGCGCATGGTCACAGAGCTCCCGTGCCTGCAGTCCCTCTTGCCGTGCTTCGTAGCGCCACGCACGAGCTTGCCCGAACTCCGGCAGCCTCCCCAGTCGTTGCTGCCGTCGATTTAGATCGCCTCCGCCTTCGTCGTATGCTCTGTTGGATGTGCGCGAGGCTCAACCTTCGAACGCAACAAACTGCACACAATTTGGCCACCGGAGCGCCATTACCGAGCCCGCTGCCTAGCGCCACTCCCGGCGGCCGGCGCACTCGCCGCGGGCTGCTCGTGCCCTGGTTTCGCATGCTCTCTATCGCCCCGCTGCTTCCTGCTTGCCGGCGCCCCTCCTCCGGTCGGTCGTGCCCGCCCCTGCTCTTGCCCGCTGCTGCCGATTTCGCCTGCCTCCGATGCCTGCTGCAACCGCCGCGGTCGCCGGTGCTTCCCCACGCGCTGCTCGTCGCGGGAGCCCCGCCTCCGCGCCTCCCCAAGGTTCCGGCCTGCTGCTCCTAGCTGCCGAGCGCCGGTGCGCATGCAGGCATGCGTGCGTGCTTGGCGAGGCCGCTTGGCCTTCTGTAATGGAGGCTGGCCCCTTGTGGATTAAGGGGCTAATCCCCTTTTAGTGCTAACCCCACAGTAGTCAATGACAATGGGCCCAAGGCCATTAGGATTAAATTAGCAAAAAAGGGTTTTAGTTTAAAATATACACCTAGTCACTTACAGGTGGGACCAGCGACACTGTTCATTGTTTGACCAGTCAAACGTTGACTGCTGACTCAGCAATCAACGGGCCCACATGTCAGCCTCTGTGGCTAGACAACCACTGGGTACACGCAGTTTTACAGTTCTTTTTCGATTTAATAAGAAATCAGGAAATCCTTTAAACTTTGAAAATTAATAGAAAAATAACTGTAACTCGGATGAAAATGTTTTCTATATGAAAGTTGCTCACAATGACGAGACAAATCCGGATACGCAGCCCGTTCATCCTCCACACATCCCTAGCATAGCAAAGACGCAACTTTCCCCCTCCGGTTCATCTGTCCGAAAACGCGAAACATCGGGAATACTTTCCTGGATGTTTCCCCCATTCGTCGGTATCACCTACTACCGCGATTGGGTACACCTAACACCGCTCATTGACATGTCATGCATCGTCATGCTTATGTTTGCATTGTATTTACTGTTTCTTCCCCCTTCTTCTCTCCGGTAGACTACGAGACCGATGCAGCTGCTGCCCAGTTCGACTACGGTGTTGACGACCCCTCCTTCTTGCCAGAGCAACCAGGCAAGCCCCCCCTTGATCACCAGATATCGCCTATTCTCCTCTATACTCTTGCATTAGAGTAGTGTAGCATGTTACTGCTTTTCATTAATCCTATTCTGATGCATAGCCTGACATTGTTGCTACATCTGTTGATACCTTACCTGCAATCCTAAATACTTAGTATAGGATGCTAGTTTATCATCATTGGCCCTACATTCTTGTCAGTCTGCCTTGCTATACTATTGGGCCGTGATCACTCGGGAGGTGATCACGGGTATATACTATACATACATACATACTATAAAGATGGTGACTAAAGTCGGGTCAGCTCATTGAGTACCCGCAAGTGATTCCGATGTGGGGGCTGAAAGGACAGTTGGCTCCATCCCGGTAGAGGTGGGCCTGTGTTCCTGACGAACCCCGATTGTTCCTTTGTGGCGGATCGGCAGGGCAGGTTGAGACCACCTAGGAGAGAGGTGGGCCTGGCCCTGGTCGGCGTCCGTGGTTACTTCATAATAACACGCTTAACGAGATCTTGGTATTTGATCTGAGTCTGGCCACTGGCCTATACGCACTAACCAACTACGCGGGAAAGATATGGGCACTCGACGTCGTGGTATCAGCCGAAGCCTTCTTGACGTCAGCGACGGAGCGGCGCGCGCCGGATTGGACTGGAACGCCTACTCTTGTATAAAGGAGGCTAGGTCTGCTTCCGGCCGCCCTCACAACATGCAGGTGTGCAATGGGCGATGGGCCCAGACCCCTGCGCGCATAGGATTTAGACCGGCGTGTTGACCTCTCTATTGTGCCCAGGTGGGGCTGCGACGTGTTGATCTTCCGAGGCCGGGCATGACCCAGGAAAGTGTGTACGGCCAAATGGGATCGAGCGTGTTGGGTTATGTGGTGCACCCCTGCAGGGAAGTTTATCTATTCGAATAGCCATGTCCCTCGGTAAAAGGATGACCCGGAGTTGTACCTTGACCTTATGACAACTAGAACCGGATACTTAATAAAACACACCCAGACAAGTTCCACAGACAACCCGGTGATCGCTTTTCCACAGGGCGACTAGGGGAGGATCGTCGGGTAGGATTATGCTATGCGATGCTACTTGGAGGACTTCAATCTACTCTCTTATACATGCTGCAAGACGGAGGCTGCCAGAAGCGTAGTCTTTGATAGGACTAGCTATCCCCCTCTTATTCTGGCATTCTGTAGTTGAGTCCACTGATATGGCCTCCTTACACATATATCCATGCATATGTAGTGTAGCTCCTTGCTTGCGAGTACTTTGGATGAGTACTCACAGTTGCTTTGCTCCCTTTTTCCCCCGTTTTTCTCTTCTTCCCGGATGCTGCAACCAGACTTTGGAGCCTAGGAGCTAGACACCACCGTTGACGTCGACTACTACACTGGAGGTGCCTACTACTACATGCAGGCCACTGTCGACGACCAGGAGTAGTTTAGGAGGATCCCAGGCAGGAGGCCTGCACCTCTTTCGATCTGTATCCCAGTTCGTGCTAGCCTTCTTAAGGCAAACTTGTTTAACTTATGCCTGTACTCAGATATTGTTGCTTCCGCTGACTCGTCGCTGACCGAGCACTTGTATTCGAGCCCTCGAGGCCCCTGGCTTATATTATGATGCTTGTATGACTTATTTTATTTGTAGAGTTGTGTTGTGATATCTTCCCGTGAGTCCCTGATCTTGATTGTACACGTTTGCGTGCATGATTAATGTATGATTGAATCAGGGGCGTCACACTCTTGGAACTATCTCCAAACATAGCTCACGAAGATCCTCGGCTAACTCCTTTGGTAATCCTCCGATCATAAGTGTGTTTACATGGCTCTTACGGCTCAACGCATCGGCTACTACGTTAGCCTTGCCGGGGTGATAATGCAACCTCATATCGTAATCCTTGATGAGCTCCAACCATCTCCTTTGCCTGAGATTCAGCTCCTTCTGTGTGAAAATGTACTTCAAACTCTTGTGATCCGTGTACACCTCACAATGGTTTCCGATGAGAAAATGTCTCCATGTCTTCACATGCACTACGGTTGCTAACTCCAAATCATGTGTAGCATAATTCAACTCATGGGGCTGAAGCTGTCGTGAAGCATATGAAACAACTCTTCTCTCCTGCATAAGCACTGCTCCAAGTCCATGACGTGAAGCATCGCAATACACCTCATAATCCTTGCGCTGATCTGGCAAAATCAACACTGGCGATGTAACCAAACATTTCTTCAACTCCTGGAAACTGGCCTCACATTCCTCAGTCCATTTGAACTTGGTATCCTTCTTTAACAACTCCGTCATGGGCTTTGCAATCTTCGAGAAATTCTCAATGAATCTCCGGTAGTATCCTGCCAGCCCAAGAAAACTCCGGATCTCTCCAACTGTCGTTGGTGCTACCCAATTTGTCACAGTGACAACCTTGGTGGGATCTACTGCTATTCCTTCTCTGGATATAACATGTCCGAGGAATCCAACTTCTTTCAACCAAAACTCACATTTGCTGAACTTAGCATATACCTGATGTTCTCTGAGCTTCTCCAGTACCAAACGCAAATGCTCCTTATGATCTTCTTCATTCTTCGAGTAGACCAAAATATCATCAATGAACACCACGACAAACTTATCCATAAATTCCATAAATACCTTGTTCACCATGTTCATGAAATATGCAGGTGCGTTAGTCTGACGAAATGACATAACGGTATACTCATACAGCCCGTACCTAGTGGTAAAAGCTGGCTTAGGTATATCCTGCTCTCGAATCTTCAACTGGTGGTATCCTGATCGCAGATCGATCTTAGAAAATAGCTTAGATCCTTGTAATTGGTCAAACAAATCATTGATCATCGACAACGAGTATTTTTTCTTGATTGTTACTTCATTTAGTCCTCGATAATCAACAACCATCCTCAACGATCCATCCTTCTTTTACACTAGAAGTACTGGCGATCCCCAAGGTGAAGAACTTGGGAGAATAAAGCCTTTATCAAGTAACTCCTTAATTTGCTTCTTAATTTCCTCCAAATCTTGTGCGGGCATCCGGTACGGTCTCTAAGATATCGGCCCTGTGCCTGGCAAAAGCTCAATCAAAAACTCAATGTCTCTATCTGGTGGCATGCCTGGCAACTCATCGGGAAATACATCAGGGAAATCCTTCACCACTGGTACTTCCTCCTGCACAACTCCTGATAAGGAATTTACTTGTGTCCTCTTCGGCTCATGCCGTGATACATACTTGATCCTTATTCCTTCTGGACTGGTAAGCAAAATCGACTTACTGGCGTAATCGATGTTTCCTCCATACATCGATAGCCAATCCATACCCAGAATTACATCTAAACCTTGTGATTCCAAAATGATGAAATCCGAGGGGAAAACATGCCTACCTATACTCAATGGCACTTGAAAACATCCTCGACTGGCCATATATTCCGCTCCTGGTGAGCTTACTAACATAGGTGTTGTAAGAACTTTGGTGGGTAGTTTATACTTATCCACAAACCCCCTTGATATGTATGAATGCGATGCACTAGTATAAAAAAGAACGATTGCAGTAAATGACTTAACCAAAAACTTACCTATTACTGCATCTGGTTGGGCTTCAACCTCCTCCACGTTAACGTGGTTCACCTGTCCCCTGTTGAAAGGGTTCGGCTTCTTCCCTGAGCTTCCATTGCCATTTCCATTCTGCGCTTCAGGACATTCATTGGCATAATGTCCAGTCTTCTGACACTTATAGCAAGTGACTTGGCTCAGGTCTCTCTTGGCTGGGGTTGACGGGTCGGTACGGTTCTGGCTGTTGCTTCCTCCATTCCCGTTACCATTCTTGGGGCCGTTATGATTGTGTGAGCTACCTCCTCCATGGGTATGCTGGAAATGTCCTCCCGATTTCGGGGTAAAACGTGGCTTCTGCTGAGCTCCAGAATTGTACTTCCCTTGTCCATACTTCCTCTTGCGGTTCTCAATCTGCTGCTGCTTCCCTTCAATCATGAGAGCTCTGTCTACCAACTCCTGGTAGTTGTTGAAAGTTGCTACTATCAACTGCATGCTCAGCTCATCATTCAGTCCTTCCAAAAACTTCTCCTGCTTAGCAGCATCCGTAGCAATGTCATCTGGGGCATAACGTGCTAGCTTACTAAAGTCATCCACATACTGGCCAACAGTCCGTCCTCCTTGGCGCAAGTTGCGAAACTCACGCTTCTTCATGGCCATAGCTCTTGCTGAAACATGGGCAGTACGGAAAGCCTGCTGAAACTGGTCCCATGTGACAGTGTCAATAGGATAGGTGGCTGTGAAATTTTGCCACCATGATGTTGCGGGTCCTTCAAGCTGATGTGCGGCAAAACGCACCCTTTCCGTATCTGTGCATCCTGCAGTGGTCAACTCACTTGCTGTCTTGCGGAGCCAATCATCTGCAACAATCGGCTCGGTGCTACTGGAGAACACCGGCGGATTCAGCCTAAGAAAATGGGTTAAGTGATCAACAGGTGGTGGCTGTAGTTGGTTGTTGTTGTTGTTCCCCTGATTCTGATTCTGGACTAGCAACTACATCAATGCATTCTGCTGCTAGATCAACTGAGTGAGCTCCAGTGGGAAAGCAAATCCATTGTCACGTCTCGGAGGCATATGAGGGTTTTAGAAAAGATGAGAATATAGAATAGAATGAGGTCTAGAGGGAAAACACTACCCATATGCACATGAGACAAATGCAAACAAAATCAGTTCATTCAATCAAACAAGGGCATACAACAGTCTAACTATCATTATAAAAGTGCTCGGACTATACTAGATACATGGGAGAATACTACTACTACTATGGTGGTCGACTAGAAAAACTGCTCCGATGAAGACTCCATGATATCTGCTCCAGCTTCATCAACATAGTCATCATCGCTATCGTCTAGGTCCGAGTCGGTGTCGTCGATGATGATGTAGTTCTCTGGACAAGTGCAATCATCTTCTCCTCCAGTTGCGCGAAATCCCATGAACACTCTTAGCTTCTTCTTCAGATCATCATTCTTCTCCGCTAGTGTTGCTATTTCCTCCTCATATCCATCGCGTGTAGACTTGAGTTCTTCCTCCAGCTCCGTGATCTTGGTCATGGCCTTCTTCAGGTCCATCATGCATGCGCACATCTTGTTCTCCTGGCGTCGAATGTGCTGGTTTAACTCCTGGATGAAAGCTGCAATTGATCTATCCTTCCTGGTGCTGATCATCTCCCATTGCTCATCTCGGCGCCCACAAATCTGCTAGATAGTATCCTTGATATACTTGTGGTAAACTTCTCCAATGCTCCCTATAGTGATGTGGGCTGCCATGCTGTTTCCTAGACTCCAGGTTGGTGCATCAAAGGAAAACTCTATGGGCTCAGTGACGGGCATGAATGTCCTTCCTGGAACTTGTACTTGAACCGTCCAGTGCTCCTCTTCAGGTAAAGTGGTGTTGTAGGTCCCAGTGAAGCTTGGTACTCCAATGTTCAGGTATCTAGTGACTTCCTTCAAGTGAGGTCCAAAGGGTGTATCTTCATCCGGTTGCATGAACTTGTTCCTTGCATCCGCCATCCTAAAAGAGTAGAAAAGATGAGGAGTCAGAAATGAGAAGAGTGAGTAGTGATCTAGAGCTTTTAGCTTAGTGGTCGTGTTCTATAGTCAGCGTGTGCTCTGATACCATCTTGCAGCGACCAGATCTCAAACAGTCTGATCTCTGTGCTTTAGTGTCAACCCTGGATCAGTAATGCTGACATGCACAATACTTGAAGGATTTATAATAGAGTAGTAATCACACACTTATTACATCGAATGTCTCAAAAGAGAACTTATTACAATAAATATGGCTTAAGGCCATCTAATGACGATAACAGCGGAAGGTTTGGAAGATAAGTGAGTCCATCAACTCCAACAGCATCACTGAGTATAGAACCAGGACCTAAAGGCACCTTACTCGTAGTCTGGAAAAATCTGCAACATGAACGTTGCAGCCCGAAAACGGGTCAGCACATGGAATATGCTGACAATGTAACACATAGAGAGTAATGAAAGAATAAAGCTATACTACATGCATATATGGGTGGTGGAAAGCTCTATGATTACGGTTTTGCATAAAGCCAATTTTTCCCTACTGCAAAGGAATAAATTTTATTTAACTATCATGGTGGTTGTTAAACATTGAGAAGATAGACATCCTCTCAATCCCAATTAAGCATCATCATTAAAACCCGACAATATTAATTAAAGTAACATGATGAGATTCACATGATAATCCAAGTACTAGATACTCAAAACGTCCATAACCGGGGACACGGCTAACAATGATTAGTTTATACACTCCGCAGAGGTTTGTGCACTTTTCCCCACAAGACTCGATCTCCTCCATTGGGATTCTCGCACTACATGGTGTTTGAGAAACGGATGACCGAGACATAGTCTTTCAGAAGTGCTAGCACCTTATGATCGGTAGACAATTACACCTAGTTTCCCCTATATCTGCTAGTCTACCACTGTAAGAGTTCGCACGACTTAATCAACTATGCTAGAGCCCATAGTAGCTTGTGGCTGCACACGGAAGTTTCTAGCATGAATAATCTTATGAAGAAAACAGGCAATCGTTGGAATACCCAGGTGCCTCAATCCACCCAGATGTGTATTAAAGTTGGCACCTTAAATAAACCATTAATTAGCAATCTCACATCTGTCATGGATACACTCACCCAATCCACATCTACTAGCATAGCATGGCATAATAAGCAAACGTAGAGTAACTCCCAAGGGTTTAATAATAAAACAGGTAATAGGTACTACCTCAACTACTTCCCAAAACCCACATATTAATCAGATCCTAATCATGCAATTGTTTGAGGATTGATCTAATGCAATAAAACTGGGTAGTAAAGAGCTATGATCAAAGTGTTACTTGCCTTGCTGATGATCCGTGAAACCTAGAGATTCGAAGTAGCAAGTGGCGCACTTCGGGTACTCTATCACAAACAAACAAGCATACAATAAGTACTCATCTAATGCTGATAGAGGCAAAGGTGTCCCGTCTTTCGATGAGATGATGGGTATCGCTTTGGTGGAAGTCGAGTTTGACGATCCGACTACGAACGTGCGAGGACATCGCACCTTAGCAATTGCTAAACCAACTCCGAGAGGTTATTGACCACACCGGAGCACGATCAACCTGAACACGAGGGTCTGTTTCCTGCAAGCAAACGAAGAACAAGAAAGAAACTGAGATTGCAATCTGGATATTGCGAATATAAGATGAAAGCTTTATTGATCAAGGTGGGGTTCTGTGACGCCTTTGTCTGGTCGTTGAACACAAACGAAGTACGCGAAGTTGCAGCTGTGGCGAACTTTTAATCTAAACAAAACCCAAATTCTAAACGACGCCCTAAGGGCTGTATATATGGAGGAAGAGGGGGGAATTTCGTGGCCCTTGGGGAAGGGGTCCGAAACCAACCCTATCTCTTGTTTCCCCACACATACGGACTCTAAAAACAGCTTATACTCAAGTATTTCGAAAATACATGGGCCTGGCCCAATAATAAGGTGACGCAGCACCTAGAATAGCCTCTGGATGAAAGTTATGAAGTAGCATCTTGTATATTTCTTCCAAGGCTTCATGCACTCATTATGGTGGCTTCAACGTCCTGAAATCATCACTTGTAACTCCGTTCTTGTTCCCCTTGCACATGCCATCATCTCCATGCTTGTTCTTTCTCCAATGTTCATCCTTCTCCAAGCTAGGCCCTTCATTTGTAAGCAAAACAAATGTATCCACTTTAGGCAGAATCATATTCTCATGAACATTAGAATCATTACCAAGAAACGAAAGTACCTGGTAATTTAAGTGGCGTGCGCGAGCTCTAGTAATTGGTCCAGTATGAATAGCAGCAGGGGTTGTGGGTGTAACAATGGTATTGATGTCCTCATCATCCTCCCCTTCTTGAAATGAAGTCGTCCTCGACAGAAGTTCATCTTCCTCACCCAAATAAGGCTTCAAATCTGCAATGTTAAAAGTGGGACTGACCCCAAAACCTGCAGGCAGCACAAGTTTATATGCATTATCATTTATTTTCTCTAACACCTGAAAAGGACCATCAGCACGTGGCATTAGCTTTGATTTGCACAAATCAGGAAATCTACCCTTACGCAAATGTAACCAAACAAGATCTCTAGGTGCAAACACAACATGTTTTCTACCTTTATCTCTAGCAAGTTTATATTTAGCATTCATACGCTCAATGTTTTCCTTAGTTAACTCATGCATTTTAAAATCAATTCAGCATGTTGTTTAGCATCAAAATTAACCTTCTTCAAGGATGGAAGAGGCAACAAATCAATAGGTGCATGAGGTAGGAAGCCATACACAATTTCAAAAGGGCACATCTTAGTAGTAGAATGCAATGAACGATTATAAGCAAATTCAATATGAGGCAAGCATTCTTCCCACATTTTCTTATTATTCTTCAAAACAGCCCTAAGCATAGTAGACAATGTTCTATTGACTACTTCAGTTTGTCCATCAGTTTGGGGGTGACAAGTAGTACTAAAAAGCAGTTTAGTCCCCAACTTAGCCCATAAACATCTCCAAAAGTGGCTAAGAAATTTAGTATCACGATCTGAAACAACAGTATTTGGCACACCATGCAAGCGAATAATTTCACGGAAGAACAAATCAGCCACATTAACAACATCATCGCTTTTATGACATGGTATAAAGTGTGCCATTTTCGAGAAGCTATCCCTCCCCTTCTTTGTTCGAGGTAAACCTAAAACAAAGTCTATAGATATATCCTCCCAAGGAACACTAGGTACAGGCAAAGGCATATATAAACAATGAGGATTTAGTCGTGACTTAGCTTTTTGACATGTAGTGCAGCGAGCAACAAAGCGCTCAACATCCCGTCTCATCTCTGGCCGAAAGAAATATGTAGCAAGTATGTCCTCCGTCTTGTTCACGCCAAAGTGTCCCATTAGTCCTCCTCCATGCGCCTCCTGCAACAACAAAAGACGAACGGAGCTAGCTGGAATGCATAGCTTGTTAGCACGGAAGACAAATCCATCATTAACGACGAACTTGTTCCATGTTCGTCCTTCTTTACAATTCTGCAATACATCTTTAAAATCAACATCATGCACATATTGATCTTTGATGGTCTCCAAACCAAATATTTTGAAGTCAAGTTGTGAATGCATAGTATAGCGACGAGACAATGCATCAACAATAACATTTTCTTTACCCTTCTTGTGTTTAATGACATAAGGGAAAGTCCCAATGAATTCAACTCATTTAGCATGTCTACGATTAAGTTTAGCTTGACTTTTAATATGTTTCAAAGATTCATGATCAGAATGTATAACAAATTCTTTGGGCCATAAATAATGTTGCCATGTTTCTAAAGTCCGAACAAGAGCATATAATTCTTTATCATAAGTAGAATAATTCAGACTAGGCCCACTCAATTTTTCACAAAAGTATGCAACAGGTTTGCCATCTTGTAATAACACACCTCCTAATCCAATTCCACTAGCATCACATTCAAGCTCAAATGTCTTATTAAAATCAGGAAGTTGGAGTAAAGGAGCATGTGTCAACTTATCTTTCAACATCGTGAAGGCTTCATCCTGTGCGGTACCCCAAACAAAATGCACATCCTTCTTTGTAATCTCACTGAGAGATGCAGCAATGGTGCTGAAATCTCTCACAAAACGCCTGTAGAATACAGCGAGGCCAAGAAAACTCCTCACTTGTGTGACCATTTTGGGCTACGGCCAACTCTCAATAGCTTAAATCTTGGCTTTATCAACTTCAATTCCCTGTGGAGTAACAACATAGCCAAGAAAAGACACTCGGTCGGTGCAAAAGGTGCACTTCCCAAGGTTACCAAACAAGCGTGCATCACGTAGAGCAATAAAAACAGCACGTAAATGTTCCAAATGTTCCTCCAAAGATCTTTTATAAATCAATATGTCATCAAAGTAAACTACCACAAATCGTCCAATGAAAGCACGTAAAACTTCGTTCATTAATCTCATGAAAGTACTAGGTGCATTAGTTAACCCAAAAGGCATGACTAACCACTCATATAATCCAAACTTAGTTTTAAATGTTGTTTTCCATTCATCCCCCAATTTCATACGAGTTTGATGGTATCCACTACGCAAATCAAATTTGGAGAATATTGTAGAGCCACTCAATTCATCAAGCATATCATCTAGCCTAGGAATAGGATGACGATAACGAATAGCAATATTATTAATTCCTCTACAATCAACACACATACGCGATTTACCATCCTTTTTTGGCACTAGAATAATAGGAACAGCACAAGGACTAAGGGATTCGCGTATATAACCTTTGTCGAGAAGCTCTTGTACTTGACGCATAATCTCCTTCGTCTCCTCTGGATTGGTACGGTATGGCGCACGGTTTGGCAGTGAAGCACCGGGAATTAAGTCAATCTGATGCTCAATCCCTCGAATAGGCGGTAATCCTAGTGGCACGTCTTGTGGAAAGACATCAGCGAACTCCAGCAAAATGTTAGTGACGGCAAGAGGCAAAGAGGAAGGCACGTCCTCGAATGAAAATAATGCCTCTTTGCACACAAAAGCATAGCAAACAGATTTGCTGAAATCTAGCTCATCAATATCAGATTTGGTGGCAAATAAACATGCACTTTTCAATTTAATTTCAGAAGCAACACTAGATGGTTTATTATTAGGCTTCATTGGTTAATCAAATTCTTTTGCCACAATCTGATTTTCACTCTTATTCTGCTCCTGTTTTGCTTTACTAGCTTTATTAATATCATCTTTCAAAATGGAATCAGGAGTCATAGGAAGTAATATTTTTATCCTTATGAACAAGAGTATACTGATTATTTTTACCATGGTGTACAGAATTTTTATCAAATTGCCATGGTCTACCAAGTAATAAGTAACATGCTTGCATAGGTACCACATCACAATCAACATAATCAGCATATGTAGAGATACTAAAATGCACACAAACAGTACGTGTTACCATAACCTTGCCACTATTGTTGAACCATTGGATGTAGTAAGGATGTGGATGTGGTCTTGTGGTGAGAGAGAGCTTCTCCACCATCTCCATGCTAGCCAAGTTGTTGCAGCTCCCTCCGTCTATGATGACACACACAGAACGTTCCTTCACAACTCCCTTTGTATGGAACAAATTATGCCTCTTATTTTGCTCAGCTTGTGTGACCTGCACACTCAAAACACGTTGAGCAACTAAACATTCATACCTGTCAGCGTCTCAGCGTCTTCAGGAGCCATGTATTGCGTCTCATGATCAGAATCATCTCCACCGTGTTCTTCACGTGTAATAAGAGCCAACATCTCCACATCATAGTCACTAGCGGACTCATACCCACCATCCTCAGTAGCAATCATCACACGCTGAAATTTGCATTCTCTCGCATAATGACCTCTTCCCTTACAACAACGACAAATACTATCACTTGTGTGCCCAGTTGATGCCATGGAAGAAGAAGTTCTCTATGTAGGCCCGGCAGGTGCGCTCTTGGCAGATAGTGGTGGTTGTTCCTGCTTTCCTGTATCACGGCTGGAACTGGCACCTAATGGAGGTGTTGGTACAGTGGAAGTAGAAGATGCATGCGGTGTCCATGATGAAGGTCGACCTGCAGAAAAGTTAGTTCGCGCCAATGCTTGTCGATCCTGCACTTCACGTTCAGCTTTACAAGCAAGATGGAATAAACGAGTGATATTAGTATACTCCTTATACTCTAGAATGGTCTGAATCTCTCTATTTAATCCACCCATAAAACGTGCAATCATAGGTTCATTCTCCTCAACAAGACCACATCTAATCATGCCAGTTTGTAATTCCTGATAATATTCTTCTACAGAATTTTTTCCTTGTCTCAAACGCTGCAATTTTTGAAGCAATTCACGTTGATAATATGGTGGAACCCAACGAGTACGCATAGCAGTTTTCAAAGCAGCCCAAGTTGCTGGAATAGGATATAATCTACAATGTTCAGACCACCAAACACATGCAAAACTAGTGAAAGCACAAACAACAGCAGGAGCACGTCTCTCCTCAGGATATTGTAAACATGTAAATCGTTGTTCAGTTTCTAACTCCCAAGTAAGATATATATCAGGAACATATCTACCCTCAAATGGTGGAATATTCAGTTTCAGTTTAGGAAGATGGTCATGATCTCGTACCTGAGGGAGAGCCCTACCATTGTGATTATTTGCATGTGGACGACCTGGTGGTTGTGGTGCTGGTGGTTCCACGTAGTTCTGATTTTGATCAAACTCATCCTCGTAATCTCCCGAATAATCATCCTCCACATCATCAGCAGGAGCCACAGAAGTATCAACAGCAGCACCAACAGTTTGGTCGGGCTGAAGAAGGACACGGCTCGCTCGGCGGAGGGCTGTTTCGCGACGTGGAGGTAGTAGTTGTTGTTGTTGCAGAGGTGCGGCAGGTGCAGCCAATGGAAGACGCGCAAGCAGTTCATTAAATCTGTTATCGAGCTTTGTTTCGAACGACTTCTCAAGGCCAGTGATCTTCTCCATGACCTCTTCAAAATTGTTCAGCACATCTTGCACCTGTTCAGTGATCATTTGCTGAAATTTATCATGAAGCTCCTTGTTCGTGAAGTTCTCCAAGTCAATCTCGTTGGCTTGTGATCCTGGCATGGTTAGCAGCAATAGAAACACACAAGAATATGATCCTACAGACTACTAACAAGTGGTGGTGGTGGGTGTCACAAATCCGTCAAGCAAAACTCAAATTCTTACCAGTTCTTACCCAGCAGCAGGCGGTGATCGGCAACCGTTGTAGTCAAAACTCTCAAAGCTTGGATAGTACGATTACCAGGGAGAGTCAAACACACGACGTCGATGTATGTGGAGCTGGGAAGGCTTATAATATGGTAGCAAAAAAGGATCAGCAATAATCAATTCAGAGATGCAAAGTTGAATAAACACTCAACGACGGTACTGTGCTGGTCCTAGGCTAGACCGTGCTAGAGACGCGAGCCTAGAACACTAACAAAATCACGGCGCTGCACGTAAACAAGGGAGAAGCACACTCTGGAAAAAAAATTCGCTCTTTTTTTTGCACTCTATTTTTTTTGCGCTCCTCCTTTTTTTGCGAAAAATCACTATAATGGCGAGTGTCTCAAAAATCTTCCCAGGTCAAACTGACAGGATGGGCACGAAATTTTTTTGACAATTTTTTTTGGAAATCAGGGCAGCGACGACGAAAAAGTGCGACAAAAAATCACTATGATGGCGACTGTCTCAAAACACTCCCTGGGACCTAAAAATAGGATAGGAAAAAAATATTTTTGGTCGCCGAAATTTTGACCTAAAAACTGCCCGGGGGTCGCCGAAATATTGAAGGGCCTAGCACGAACAAGAAGGATGAACATTGGATCATCATCAAGCACGGAGATGAAGGTGCGTGTGAAGAGAACAAGAACTTTGAAGCCACCATGATGACATACAAGATGATGGACGAAATATACATGATGTCCTTTCATAAATTTCGTCCATAGCTTATTATTGGTGTTGCACCACCTTATTTTGGGCCAGGCCCATGTAATCTATTTTTAGAGTCCATATTGTAGGGGAAACGACTTAGGAGGTGTTTTAGTCCCACCTTGCCTAGGGTGGACGAGATCCCCTCTCTTTTCCCTATAAATATAGCCCTTAAGGCATCGTTTAGACTTTGGTTTTATTTAGTTAAAAGTTAGCCTTCGCTCCAACTTCGTGTACTTCGTTTGTGTCCAACGACCAGACCAAGACCGCTTATGAAACCCCACTTTTATCAATACTTCATTCATACTCGCAATATCCAGATTGCTTAATCATATTCTTGCTTGTTCTTCGATTGCTTGCAAGAATAGACCTTCGTGGTCAGGTTGATCGTGCTCCGGCGTGGTGAATAACCTCTCGGACTTGGTTTGGCGATTGCTAAGGCGCGGCGTGGTGCACGTCTGTAGTCAGATCGTCAAAGTCGTCTCCACCAAATCGATAGTATCATCTCATCGAAAGATCGAGACACCTCCGCCTCTATCAGCAATGGAGAAGATGGATGACATTGAGAAGTCAATTGACACCAAGTTGGATGCTAAGTTTGATGAATTACTCAAACGTCTACCACAACCAGCTCTACGCCGCGATACAGTAGGGCGAGCACAGCGTATTCCTATTGAGCTAGGACAAAATTCTGGTGCCGCTGCTACTGCTGTTGGTGCTTCTGTAGCTCCTGCTGTTACTGCAGAGGTGGAGGACTATTACAAGGATGAGGTTGATCAAAATCAAAACTACGTGCAGCCACCAGCACCACCACCAGCAGGTCGACCTCAGGTATATATTCGCAATGGTAGGCCTGCACCACCACCTCAGGTACGAGATAATGACCATATTCCTAAACTGAAATTGAATATTCCACCATCTGAGGGTAGATATGTTCCTGATATATATCTTACTTGGGAGTTAGAAACTGAAGAACATTTTACAAGTTTACAATATCCCGAGGAGAGAAGGGTTGCTGCTGCTGTTTGTGCTTTCACTAGTTTTGCATGTGTATGGTGGTCTGAACATTGTAGATTATATCCTATTCCAACTACTTGGGTTGCTTTGAAATCTGCTATGCGTACTCGTTGGGTTCCACCATATTATCAACGTGAATTGCTTCAAAAATTGCAGCGTTTAAGACAAGGGATAAATTCTGTAGAAGATTATTATCAAGAATTACAAACTGGCATGATTAGATGTGGAATTGTTGAGGAGAATGAAGCTATGCTTGCACGTTTTATGGGTGGTTTAAATAGAGAGATTTAGACCATTCTAGAGTATACGGAGTATACTAATATCACTCGTTTATTCCATCTTGCTTGTAAAGCTGAACGTGAAGTGCAGGATCGACAGGCATTAGCGTGAACTAACTTTTCTGCAAGTCGACCTTCATCATGGACACCGCGTGCATCTTCTACTTCCACCGCACCAGCACCTCCATCAGGTGCCACCTACAGCCGTGATACAAGAAAGCAGGCAGAACCACCACTATCTGCCAAGAGCGCACCTGCTGGGCCTGCACAGAGCTCTTCTTCTTCCATGGCATCAACAGGGCACACAAGTGATATTATTTGTCGTAGTTGTAAGGCAAGAGGTCATTATGCGAGAGAATGCAAATCTCAGCGTGTGATTATTGCTACTAAGGATGGTGGGTATGAGTCCGCTAGTGACTATGATGAGGAGACTTTGGCTCTTATTACACATGAAGAACACGGTGGAGATGATTCTGATCATGAGATGCAATACATGGCTCCTAAAGACGCTGACATGTATAAATGTTTAGTTGCCCAACGTGTTTTGAGTGTGCAGGTCACACAAGCTGAGCAAAATCAGAGGCACAATTTGTTCCATACAAAGGGAGTTGTGAAGGAACGTTCTGTGCGCGTCATCATAGACGGAGGTAGCTGCAACAACTTGGCTAGCATGGAGATGGTGGAGAAGCTATCTCTCACCACAAGACCACATCCACATCCTTACTACATCCAATGGTTCAACAACAATAGCAAGGTTAAGGTAACACGTACTGTTCGTGTGCATTTTAGTATCTCTACATATGCTGATTATGTTGATTGTGATGTGGTACCTATGCAAGCATGTTCCTTATTACTTGGTCGACCATGGCAATTTGATAATAATTATGTACACCATGGTAGAAACAATCATTATACTCTGGTTCATAAGGATAAAAATATTACTTTGCTTCCTGACTCCTGATTCCATTTTGAAAGATGATATTAATAGAGCTAATAAAGCAAAACAGGAGACAAATAAGAGTGAAAATCAGATTGTGGCAAAAGAATTTGAGCAACAAATGAAGCCTAATAGTAAACCATCTAGTGTTGTTTCTGAAATTAAATTGAAAAGTGCATGTTTACTTGCCACTAAATCTGATATTGATGAGCTAGATTTTAGCAAATCTATTTGCTATGCTTTTGTGAGCAAAGAGGCATTATTTTCATTTGTGGACGTGCCTTCCTCTTTGCCTCCTGCTATCACTAACATTTTGCAGGAGTTCGCTGACGTTTTTCCACAAGACGTGCCACCGGGATTACCTCCCATTCGAGGGATTGAGCATCAGATTGACTTAATTCCCAGTGCATCATTACCCAACCGTGCACCATACCGTACCAATCCAGCGGAGACAAAGGAGATTATGCGTCAAGTACAGGAGCTGCTCGACAAAGGTTATATACGCGAATCCCTTAGTCCTTGTGTTGTTCCTATTATTCTAGTGCTGAAAAAGGATGGTACATCACGTATGTGTGTTGATTGTAGAGGCATTAATAATATTACTATTCGTTATGATCATCCTATTCCTAGGCTAGATGATATGCTTGATGAATTGAGTGGCTCTACAATATTCTCCAAAGTTGATTTGCGTAGTGGATACCATCAAATTCGTATGAAATTGGGAGATGAATGGAAAAAGCCATTTAAAACTAAGTTTGGATTATATGAGTGGTTAGTCATGCCTTTTGGGTTAACTAATGCACCTAGTAGTTTCATGAGATTAATGAACAATGTTTAACGTGCTTTTATTGGACGATTTGTGGTAGTCTATTTTGATGATATACTGATTTATAGCAGATCTTAGGAGGAACATTTGGAACATTTAAGTGTTGTTTTTATTGCTTTACGTGATGCACGTTTGTTTGGTAACCTTGGGAAGTGCACCTTTTGTACTGACCAAGTATCTTTTCTTGGCTATGTTGTTACTCCACAGGGAATTGAAGTTGATACAGCCTAGATTGAAGCTATTGAGAGTTGGCCGCAGCCCAAAACGGTCACACAAGTGAGGAGTTTTCTTAGCCTCGCTGGATTCTATAGGCGTTTTGTGAGAGATTTCAGCACCATTGCTGCACCTCTCAATGAGCTTACAAAGGAAGATGTGCCTTTTCTTTGGGGTACCGCATAGTAAGAAGCCTTCACGGTATTGAAAGATAAGTTGACACATGCTCCTTTACTCCAACTTCCTGATTTTAATAAGACTTTTGGGCTTGAATGTGATGCTAGTGGAATTCGATTAGGAGGTGTGTTATTACAAGATGGCAAACTTGTTGCATACTTTTCTGAAAAATTGAGTGGGCCTAGTCTGAATTATTCTACTTATGATAAAGAATTATATGCTCTTGTTCGGACTTTGGAAACATGGCAACATTATTTATGTCCCAAAGAATTTGTTATACACTCTGATCATGAATCTTTGAAACATATTAAAAGTCAAGCTAAACTGAATCGTAGACATGCTAAATGGGTTGAATTCATTGAGACATTCCCTTATGTCATTAAACACAAGAAGGGTAAAGAAAATGTTATTGCTGATGCATTGTCTCGTCGCTATACTATGCTTTCACAACTTGACTTCAAAATATTTGGTTTGGAGACCATCAAAGATCAATATGTGCATGATGCTGATTTTAAAGATGTATTGCAGAATTGTAACGAAGGTAGAACATGGAACAACTTCGTCGTTAATGATGGTTTTGTGTTCCGTGCTAACAAGCTACGCATTACAGCTAGCTCCATTCGTCTTTTGTTATTGCAGGAGGTGCATGGAGGAGGATTAATGGGACACTTGGGCGTGAAGAAGACAGAGGACATACTTGCTACACATTTCTTTTGGCCAAAGATGAGACGGGATGTTGAGTGCTTTGTTGCTCGTTGCACTGCATGTCAAAAAGCTAAGTCACGACTCAATCCTCATGGTTTATATATGCCTTTGCCTGTACCTAGTGTTCCTTGGGAGGATATATCTATGGACTTTGTTTTAGGTTTACCTCGAACAAAGAAGGGGAGGGATAGCATATTTGTTGTTGTGGATAGATTCTCAAAAATGGCACACTTTATACCATGTCATAAAAGCGATGATGCTGTTAATGTTGCTGATTTGTTCTTTCGTGAAATTATTCACTTGCATGGTGTGCCAAATACTATTGTTTCAGATCATGATACTAAATTTCTTAGCCACTTTTGGAGATGTTTATGGGCTAAGTTGGGGAATAAACTGCTTTTTAGTACTACTTGTCAGCCCCAAACTGATGGACAAACTGAAGTAGTTTATAGAATAAACTGCTTAGGCCTGTTTTGAAGAATAATAAGAAAATGTGGGAAGAATGCTTGCCTCATATTGAATTTGCTTATAATCATTCATTGCATTCTACTACTAAGATGTGCCCTTTTGAAATTGTGTATGGTTTCCTACCTCGTGCAGCTATTGATTTGTTGCCTCTTCCATCTTCGGAGAAGGTTAATTTTGATGCTAAACAACGTGCTGAATTGATTTTAAAAATGCATGAGTTAACTAAGGAAAACATTGAGCGTATGAATGCTAAATATAAACTTGCTGGAGATAAGGGTAGAAAACATGTTGTGTTTGCACCCGGAGATCTTGTTTGGTTACATTTGTGTAAGGGTAGATTTCCTGATTTGCGCAAATCAAAGATAATGCCTCGTGTTGATGGTCCTTTTAAGGTGTTGAAGAAAATAAATGATAATGCATATAAACTTGACCTGCCTGCAGATTTTCGGGTTAGTCCCACTTTTAACATTGCAGATTTGAAGCCTTACTTGGGTGAGGAAGATGAGCTTCCGTCAAGGACGACTTCATTTCAAGAAGGGGAGGATGATGAGGACATCAATACCATTGTTACACCCAGAATCCCTACTACTACATATACTGGACCAATTACTAGAGCTCGCGCACGCCAATTAAATTATCAGGTACTTCCGTTTCTTGGTAATGATTCTAATGTTCATGAGAATATGATGCTGCCTAAATTGGATACATTTGTTTTGCTTACAAATGAAGGGCCTAGCTTGGAGAAGGATGAACATTGGAGCATCAACAAGCATGGAGATGATGGCATGCGCAAGGGGAAGAAGAACGGAGTTACAAGTGATGATTTCAGGACTTTGAAGCCACCATAATGGGTGCATGAAGCCTTGGATGAAATATACAAGATGCCACTTCATAAATTTCGTCCCGAGGCTATTCTAGGTGCCGCGTCACCTTATTATTGGGCAAGGCCCATGTAATTTCGAAATACATAAGTATAGGCTATTTTAGAATCCGTATGTGTGGGGAAACAAAAGATAGGGTTGATTTCAGACCCCTCCACCAAGGGCCACGAAATTCCCCCTCTTCCTCCATATATACAGCCCTTAGGGCACCGTTTAGACTTTGGGTTTTGTTTAGATTAAAAGTTGGCCATACCTGCAACTTCGCGTAATTAGTTTGTGTTCAACAACCAGACAAAGGCGTCACAGAACCCCACCTTGATCAATAAAGCTTTAATCTTATATTCGCAATATCCAGATGGCAATCTCAGTTTCTTGCTTGTTCTTCATTTGCTCGTAGGAAACAGACCCTTGTGGTCAGGTTGATCGTGCTCCGGCGTGGTCAATAACCCCTCGGAGTTGGTTTAGCGATTGCTAAGGCGCGACGTCATCGCACGTTGGTAGTCGGATCGTCAAAGTCGACTTCCACCAAAGCGATATCCATCATCTCGTCGAAAGATCGGGACCCTCGCCTCTATCACTCACTATGTGTTGTGGCTCACTCACTCCCTCAAGGATGCTCTAACTCATATGGTTGGTGGAGTCACTCAAATGGCGCTCAACCTCACATAGGATGTGTGGCATGCTCTCATGTGTGGGGCTAGTGGTGGTCACACTCATCCTCTCATAGGAAATGCTCTCAATGTCACGTATGGTGGAGTCACTCAAGTCACTCATGTGGTGGTGGCTCTCCTCACATGGCACTTGGGGCATCTCAACATATGTGGGTGTCGGAGAGATGTTGGTGCAAATGTCTCCATGTGCGGTCGCGTAGCTTGACTCGGAGTATGAGTCCAATATGGGCGCCGTCTTCATGTTGTTGAAGAGGTTCACGCTCGTCGCCATAGTCGAAGGAGATGGCCCTTGCTCGACCGTCTTGTCGCCGTCTTGTTGCTGGAGGCCCATATGATGTGGCACCTCATAGCTCGTCTCCATGACCGAAGGGAGTTTCCCATGCTCGGCCATCTTCCTTGAGGGGCTTCCGAAGATGGAAGTGTCGCCCTCGCTCGTAGGTGGTCGCCTTGGACTTGATGAAGTTGTTGTAGGCGTACTCGTGGGAAGTAGGCGAAGATGCCGTACGTCCAGAGGCGAAGATGCCTTGATAGCCCTCCACCAAGGGCCAGGAAATTCCCCACTCTTCCTCCATATATACAGCCCTTAGGGCACCATTTAGACTTTGGGTTTTGTTTAGATTAAAGTTCGCCATAGCTGCAACTTCGCGTACTTCATTTGTGTTCAACGACCAGACAAAGGCGTCACAGAACCCCACCTTGATCAATAAAGCTTTCCTCTTATATTCGCAATATCCAGATTGCAATCTTAGTTTCTTGCTTGTTCTTTGTTTGCCTGCAGGAAACAGACCTTCGTGGTCAGGTTGATCGTGCTCCGGCGTGGTCAATAACCTCTCAGAGTTGGTTTAGTGATTGCTAAGGCGCGATGTCCTCGCACGTTCGTAGTCGGATCGTCAAAGTCGACTTCCTCCAAAACGATAGCCACCATCTCATTGAAAGACGGGACAACTTCACCTCTATCACCTACACAAGTAAAGCTTATGGAGGAGCTCGGTGAGGATAGTGGCACAAAAATTTAATGCAAAATGTTAGCAAGAATCAATAATGTTGAAAGAGGTTCACAAATTCGCAAGCAAAACAAATGGACCAATAGCAATATGTAGCTCACGGAAACACACACACAGATAGATAAATGGGGTCGCGCAACCAAGGAATGAGCACAAAATGTGGAATTCACAGAAAACGCTCATGTTGCACAACTCAAGAGAGACGCTAGCACGATTGCTCAATAGGCGGATACGACACTTGTGCACAACCTATAAGAAGCAAAATGGATAAACTTTCTATCCCAAATATGCTATGTATGTATGGTTCCTGGTGTTCTCTCAAGATGATCCAAGATGATCGGATATGAAAATCTTATGTGCAATGTGGTATGATGCTATGGCACTTGCTTGCAAGCTTCTTTGCTCTCTTTCTTTTGCTTAAAAGCTTTATTTCTTCTTCTTTTTCTATGGCCACTTTTGCACAATGCACAAACCAAGATAGCAATTGTGTATATGTGCGAACAAACTTGTGACACAAGATATGATACCAATATATGCACCACAATGGTATGGTATGTATGCTATGGGAAGTATGATCACTAATATGCACAAGTAACGTTGTCGACAATACTCAAATGGCTAGTCTCGATAGGCAAGTAACGCAAAATGGGCTAGGGGTTAACAATGCAATGGCAAGGGGAATATACAATGGTGTCGTCGAGGTTACCGTCCTTTGCGATGATGAGTGGCGGTGTTCTTGATGTAGGTACCAAGATGATGGAGACTCGTACCTAAGTAGCCGAAACACCTTAGGAAACGGAAAAACCGCGAACTCAAAATCTCAAATGACAAATGTCAAATGGTGGTAGCGGAAGCGGTGGTGGTTTTGCACTAGGCAATGCGGAAGTGGAATGATGAGCTATACACAAGTCGGAGTTGAAGTTGCCATCTGTAAGTAGGCGAAACACCTTAGGAGACACAAACCACAACTCAAACAAAATTGGGTTAAGTTGGGGTGGAAATGTATGGTGGGCACATCTATGCGGAAGTGGTGGTGGCAGTTGATGAAGAAGCAATTGTCCCTAAGTAGCCGAAACACCTTAGGAGACTCGAATCACTACTCAAGCAACCACTAATGCTATGGTGAACAAAATGGGTTAGGTTGCCGAACTCGGTGGTGGCTATGCGGATGATATGGTGGAGGGCCAAGGCAAACTTGCCAAATTTTCGAATATTTGATCGAGTCAAATGGTGTTGCTGGTATTTTTATGGGATGGGGAATGTCAATAGCTTCAAAACGAGCTAAAGAACGTCAAAATCGAAGTTCGGATGAATTAGTTATAGACAAAACAAAAATCAGTCGAAGTTTGAAACTACAGGTTACGGACGTCCGAGAAAGGTCGGATGTCCGGTTGTCGGACGTCCGAGAAGGTCGGAAATCCGTAAATTCAGCTCAGGTTAGGGGTTCCGGTCGTTGCTGGGGCTCCGGACGTCCGTAAAACGCCGGTCGTCCGGTGGGTCGGGGTCAACGCGAAATCTGAGTTCCGGGGCGCGATTTTGAGCGGAAAATGGAGATTTCGGGGTCAAAATTGACGAGGTTTTGTGGAGGAAAGATGGGGAAACTTGGGGAGATGCTAGATCCACTCGAAACCAAGCAAATCCATGGATCAAAATCAACAAAACATCATCAAACCAAGAAATCACAAAAAAAATTGGGGCTATTTTTGGTGGGGATTTTCGAATTTAGGGAAGAACACAACAAATCTAGGTTAGAAAAAGAGGGGTAGGGGCTCCAAAAATGTGATCAATGTGGCTCATGATACCAAGATGATGTAGGGAAGAGCCCTATGTGGACGATCTTTCACGTTTGGACTGGATCCTATGGGGAACACGACGAACGAGCGGAAGAACACAAGGAAAAACACAGGAAGGAACGAGAGAAACTCAACCCACAAGTAATTGATCACACAAGGGCTAGATCACCGAACACATAAGGTAGCACAAGATTCAAAATCAACAAAGGAAAGATACAAGAGTAGCCGTTCTTCTCCGTGAGGAGGTCTTGATTGTCTTCCCTTGAAGGGTCTTGAATCCGCTTGGGGATCTTCTCCGAAGAGGTCATGAGCTCCGAGGAGAACTAACCAAGTGGATGAGCAAGGCTCTCACACAAAATATGAGCTAAACCATATCTAACCTTAATTAGGAGGAGGTGGAGGAGTATATATAGTCTAGGTGAATGAAAGGGTAAGCGGCGTCGGCCCAACACACGGGCGGACGCACAGGCGTCGGACGTCCGGAGGACGTCGGTCGTTCGGAGCTTTGAGGCGGCCCGGACATCCGCAGATCGTCGGGCTTCTGTAGATTTGGCTCGGGTGGAGAAGTACCGGACGTGCGGAGGGGTTCGGTCTTCCAGGGGCCTGGGAGTCGTCGGACGTCCGGTCCTGGTCGGACGTCCGGCCGCTGTAGCGTGTGTTGGCCCGGTTTCCTTGGGCTGGCGTGACCTTCAGGGGCCGGACGTCCGGGCTGGGTCGGTCGTCCGGTGGCTGTAGTTTCGGGCAGCTCCTTCTCTTGGTCCTTGTACATGGCGTCCTCGCTAGTTCTTCCATTGGATGTGGTGGCTCCGTGGCTTTCCTCTAAGTACCTGCTCCTGCATAGCACACACGTTGGAGGTAGTAGCCATGTCTCACATGTAGAAAGTGAAGGTTCGGAGAGGAGAGAGTTCACCTTGTGTCCCATGGCGTATGTTCGAGGTCTCGTCATATGTCCTCTTGGGGTTTGGAGAGTAGTCGGACTGTACATGGGGATGAACATGGGATGCTCCGCATCACACCCACCACCCACTTAATGGCCACTGTCGATGACTTAACTGACATGCTTGACTTTGACTCCAAAGACATCGACGGTATGGACGACGATGTAGGAGAAGAACAGGAACCACCGTCCACAGGGCGCTGGACAGCCACCTCATCATATGATATATATATATATATAGCACTATTCTAATCCCATGATTAGAATAGTTATTTGGATCACGGAAGCCCCTATATAGGGCCCGATGGACCCCTCCCAAACTTCCCTGAACTGCCCGGCCCAACAACCCGATTCCCCGATCCTGAGCTGCCCCGACAGAATCCACCTGATCCCCCGATCCGAGCCGACCCACCCCCCTCCTCGCTGCTCCTCCCCTCGATCCCCGACCTTCTCCCCTCATCGCCGCCGATCTTCACCAGATCCGCCGCCCCCCCTCCTACCCCAGCTCATGGCCGGCCGGGTCCGCCGCC
The DNA here is from genome assembly GCF_002162155.2 of Triticum dicoccoides. Classification (NCBI taxonomy): domain Eukaryota; kingdom Viridiplantae; phylum Streptophyta; class Magnoliopsida; order Poales; family Poaceae; genus Triticum; species Triticum dicoccoides. Next base: position 321,891,557 of record NC_041391.1, on the reverse strand, counting down.
TCCCCTCCGTCTCCAGCTCCTGGCCGGCCGGGTCTGCCGCCTCCCCTCCGTCTCCAGCTCCTGGCCGGCCACCGGCGCGGGGGAGCGAGCGATGACGGACGCCGGCGCGACGGAGCCCGCGTCGCCTAGACGCGGCGAAGCCTCCATGGACTTCAGGAAGCCGCATCCTCGTCACATCGCCACTGCCCGAAGCCTTGGCAGACCAGATGACGTCCCCGACGCAAGCTACCGCGAGCGGCGCGACCAACGGAGCAACTCCTCCGCGGAGGCACCATCTGCTGCGCCCTCAAATTTAGCGGCAACAGTACATGAACTTCCTCCCAATTTTGCCTTCTTCTTCAATCTTGCCTTCTCTGACCTTCTTGCTTCATGCAGATGAACTTCGCGCCCCCTGCAAGACATGGATTGCCATGGAATTCCTCTCCTACGTCCACGACGAATTGTTCTCAAGGTGGCCTATCAGCTGCTGGAAAAAGGTTGGCTGAACTTCTAGCCAGGGTATGGTTGAACTTCTTCCTTCTTTCGGTTTGTTATTTGCTTACAGCCATGTGAAGTTCGGGTAGTGTGTGAGCCTCAGTCCAGGCTACAAAAGCTTTTTAAAAATCTGCCTGCATTCACATGTGGAAAAGCAATGTGAAGTTCAACTAGTAAGTGTGCTAGAGTTCAGGTTGGAAATGTATCTAGTTTTGTGCAAAAACAAAAATAAAGGAAAATAGAACATGCATGTGATATCACATGAAGGCCAGGTTGGTATGCACTAGCAGTCCAACCATTCAAACTCATGAAGATTCAGGTTTTTTAACTGTAGACAGTATTTCCCCTTTGCAAAACAAGAAGTTCAGGTTGTGGAGAGTGCTCAGTTCAGGTACATATAAGTAATCTAACATTGCAGAATTAAAAAACAGGATGTGAAGTTCATTCTGTGAAGGGTGCTCAGTTCAGGTACAAAGGCATTGGCAGGTGCTCACTTCAGTGCATAGTATGATGTCTCTCACCACTTTTATATGAGAAGTTCAGTCTGTGGATAATGCTAACTTCAGTTATGAAGGTATATGCAGATATAACTTGTGTGCTAACAGACATTTTTTCCTTTTATGTCAGCAAGACGAGAGAGGCATGAAGAAGCTTAGAAGTTCCCAGCAGCAAGTACACAATGCAAAGCCTGTACGCATTGCACCACCCTCTCAATGGGTCACACCTCAAACGCACCAACAGCATTACCAACCTGCTCCAGACAAAAAATGGACGACACCCGAAACACACGGATACTCCCGAAAAGTTGCGTCACAGCCCTATCCGCACAAGTTTGCGCCTCCACCTAATTGGGTGACGCCGGAAATCCCCCGCGGATTGTTTGTATCCACCAGCAGACTCCCAAGCACGCCGATGGAGGAGGGGGTTAGCTCAAGTCCTGCGTGTAACTCTGGAGGTTATCCTGGTGTGCCTCATCAATGCCAAAGCGAAGCAACTAAACCGGATCGCAGGACAAATCCAAGAGCAACACACACACACGAAGGAGAGTGATCTGCACACTACCACCGTTTGATCCTGCTGCTGATGCTACAAGTCAGAATTGTACAGGGCAAAAGGTAGATGGATTGCTTCACAGAACAAAAGAGCAAACCAAGACCAGGATCGCAATACCTCCACAACCACCTCAAGCAAAAAGGACGCAAACAAGAGAGAGGCCATCTTCAGCCATACTTCCTCCTCGTGATCCACTGCTGCATCCTTCTATGATTACTCCTCCATGCCCCATCCTAGAGGGACAGCAGCCGACACCGGCGGAGTTGCGATCATACACGCACGTAAGTGAAACAAAAAATATATATACACGCATCTTGTATTATCTGCAAATTTTCTGCTCCCTCCAGAATAACAAGTTCATAAACTGCATTTTAAGGTGCTGTTTGGATTTATTTTTCTTTTTCTGCAGACGCCAGATCTACCGGATTATCTAATACGAAGACTAAAGATGCGATTCAAAGATGTAGAGAAAGCAAGGGAATTTTATAACAGATATGCCAGACACGCTGGTTTTGGAATCAGGAAGACGGGTGGAAATGACAACCACAAGTATTTTGTTTGCGCCTTCCAGGGGATACACACATCTTCAGTTTCAGAGGCCAGCAGGAAGCGAAACAAAACATCACAGAGGACGGGCTGCAATGCAAGAATGAGGGTGAAGGTGCAGGAGGATGGCACATGCGTGGCAGTGTACATTGAGTACAATCATAATCACCAGCTCATGCAAACTGATGACATGCTGGTATTTTTGCACTCACACAAGAATTATGGCCCCACTATTTTGGAGTACGTAAAGCTCTTGCAGTACCATGATGTCAAGAACACGACAATCATGTCCATGCTATCTGAAAATGAAGATGGAAGCTACTTCCTAAGCATGACCGGATGAGACCTGCTAAACCAGTAAGTACTCAAACACCAACATACTGCAATGTAAAAATAGCATCCTAGCTCACAATCCTTTGCTAGCAAAAAATAAACAAATGCATCTTTGCATGTGATTTGCAGGAAAGCCATGAATGCAAGGAAAGATGATTTGGATGATGTATTGAAACTTGTTTCATTCTTCAAAGACATGAAGGCGATAAATGATGAGTTTTTCTATGACATCCAAGTGGACAAGGACAAGTCAATTAAAAACATTTTCTGGTCCAATGCAAGCTGCCGAGGAGCCTATCAAGACTTCGGCGATTGCGTAACATTTGACACGACTTACAAGACCAACGGACTTCATATGCCCCTGGGAGTGTTTGTTGGAACAAACCATCACTTGCAGTCAACGATATTTGCTGTTGCCCTGATAAGAGACGAAGATGCAAAGTCATTCAAGTGGTTGTTCGATACATTTCTACGGTGCATGAACAACAAGCACCCAACTTGCATTCTAACAGGTGAGTTCAAATAAAAACTCCTCAAGTTTCATCATCTTTCCAGTCTGTGGGTCTGTATTGGGTATATTTGGTTTTATCTGAAAATAATATACAACAAGCAGTTCAACCACTGTTAGCATAGAAGTCCAACCAAAACAGTAGAAGAAAGCAAAATTATCTGTCACATGTTTACAAAATAATATACAGCAAGCAGTTCAACCACTGTTAGCACAGAAGTCCAACCAAACAGTAGAAGAAAGCAAAATTTTCTGTCACATGTTTAGAAAAAAACTAGTCATGAATGTGAAGTTCAAGTACAGGAATCATAGAAGTTCAAGGACAAAAAGATGTTCAGAAAAAAACATGTAACATGTTCAGAAAAATATAGTTATTTATGTGAAGTTCAAGCACTGGTACCACAGAAGTTCAAGAACACTGCTGTAAGAAAAAATACATGTGCCATTTTTAGATAGTCATACTGCTTCATCTGAAGTTCAAGTACCTGTACAACATAAGTTCACCATCAGTACAAAAAAAGAATCAAGTTTCATTTTTTTAATTCATGCGGACCAATGCCCATCGATGGCGAAAGCTATACCACAATCATTTCCAAACACCGTCCACAAGCTATGCCGTTGGCACATCTTGAAGAAGTACAGGGAATACCTCGCGTTGCTGTACAAAAAGTATAAAACATTCAAAGAGGAGTTCACAACTATATTAAACTGGCCGCTGATGCCAACGGAGTTTGAAGATGCATGGGCTAAACTCATGCACAAGTACAAACTGGAGAACGACCAGATGATGATGCAGCTCTGGAGTGATAGGAAGATGTGGATTTCAGCATATTAGAAGAACATTTTCTATGCTAGAATGACTTCCACACAACAAAGCGAGAGCATGAACCACGTGCTAAAGAAAGGGTTTGTCAAGGGGACCCAGAACCTACACAAGTTTGCTAGGCGGGTCAATGCTTGCATACAAACTCGGATGCAGAAGGAGAACGAGCAAACAATGACCAGCATGGTAAGATGACAAGTACAAAACACCCCCATCATGTTCTGTTTTGCCTTCAACATGTGCACTTTGAATTTTTAAAAAATGAAACCCATGACTCTGCCTCGACTAATACCTCACTTTTTGACATGTGCAGACCAATCCTGTGACAAAAACAACCTACAGCTACGAGGAAGACATGTCCACCAAGTACACGAGAGCCGTGTACACCGAGATGAGGAATAGGATGAGAAAGGCAACGCTATTCCGCGCAAAGTGTACAGCAGAGCCAACTAAGTACCTTGTGTACTACCACAACAAGCCTAGCCATGATGATGAAGAAAGATTTTCCTGGTCAAAGCATGAATTCTAGGTTGTAGCTGACCCAGAGAATGAAATATATGAGTGTGAATGCAAGCTCTGGACACACACAGGTGAGCGAAAAAACAACCTCGTTAAATATCTAGACTGGTAGTATCATATCAAAATTTATGAAACTCATTGCTGGCTCTCAAACTATGCATTCTGCATTCATCACAAAAATGCAGGCCTGTTCTGCCTTCACATCATGAACATACTTGACTACCTCAAGCCTGACAATTTTCCAAACAAGTATATCCTCAAACGGTACACAAAGACTGCAAGATCACAACCAACTTTTGATACAAGGGACTACAACACAATGGCATCGGATGGCAGCTCAAGGCTATCGAAGCAAGACATATTGCTGCAGCTGAATTTGATGGTTAACAAGAAAGCGATGAGATGTGACCAGCAATATGACAGAGCATTCTATGTTCTAAAGAGGCTTGTGGAAGAGCTTGATGCAATAAATTCAGCAAATCAAGCGGATGCTGACGAAAGGATGGCTGAAGAGGACGCTGCAATTGAAGATGACCTTCATTATTATGCAGCTGAAATGCTCAATACCGCCACTGAAGCCAGCCAATGCAAGCAGGGTGATGGCCAGTCAATGGAGCAGCGATAGCAAGAGATGATGAAATTGCCATTGTATTCTGAAAGAAAGGGTAGGAAGAAAATTACTGCAGCAAAGAAAAGTGACAAGAGAGCTCAAATAAAGGCACCACCTGCAGGAAGAGTCGTCGTGCACGACGAGAACGGAGTGCCACTTGGACACAGGAAATGCAGTGTGTGCAACCAGGTTGCAGGACACAACAAGCTGACCTGTCCAACACTCTTGGAAGGAAACAATGCTGAGGAGGTCAAGCAACCCAAATCTCAAAAACAGCAGCCCAAAGTTATGGAACAAAAGAAGGGACCACACCCACAGAAAGCAAGCAGCAGGCTTTGTAGCGTATGCAAGGAGTATGAACCACATAATGCAAGAACATGCCCGAAGCGCGCAGATGCTGAAAAGACAAGCAAAATACCAGAGAAGAAACAGAAAACAAGACCTAGAGCCAACAACAAGAAGGTGGTGGAAGATGAAGAGGAAGACGAAGATGAAGACAACGATGGAGAAGAGGAAGACGAAGATGAAGAGGAAGTGGAATGCGACGACGAAGAGGAAGAGGAAGACGACGATGAAGAGGAAGAGGACGATGAAGAGGAAGAGGTACATGTCAAGCAAAAACCTCTACCACCAAAGCCTAGGAGGAGCGAAGGCTCATGAACAATTAGAATAGGTCAATTAACACAATTAGAACATTATGTCATCATCCCCTTGTAATATACACTGTGAAGTTCAAGTAATATTACTGCAGAAGTCCTGGTATGCTATGGCAGGAATAGATGTGCTGGTGATGTATTGCATGAAAGCGCAAGCAGTGTTAAATTGAAAAACATACATTGTGAAGTTCAAGTACTGTTACTGCAGAAGTCCTGGTATGTTATGAGATGAAGATATGTGCTGGTGATGTATTGCATGAAAGCGCAAGTAGTGTTAAATTGAAAAACATACACTGTGAAGTTCAAGTACTATTACTGCAGAAGTCCTGGTATGTTATGAGATGAAGATATGTGCTGGTGATGTATTCCATAAAAGCGCAAGCAGTGTTAAATTGAAAAACATACACTGTGAAGTTCAAGTACTATTACTGCAGAAGTCCTGGTATGTTATGAGATGAACATATGTGCTGGTGATGTATTCCATAAAAGATCAACCAGCAAATAATCATACAATTTTGAAGTTCATGTCAGCTTACAGAAGAAGTTCTGGAATGTAAAATCGATGTAGGAAAAGAATATGCTTAAAAAAATAAAGTTTCACCGCATAAACTAAGGTTAGCAAGCCTAGAACAACGCGTTCAAACGTGAAGTTCTCCTTGGATACATGCAGAAGTTCATGTACAATGCCGACAAAGATAAAAGAAACGTCAACAATACCTTTGGACAAATTTACATATGAAATACATTCCAACTTGAAAAAACACAAAAAAAACAAATGTACACAAAAGCATACATATTGGTTGGGTTCAAAATTACCAATCCATTACACAACACAGAATATCCTCTCCATCTGAAACCAGCAGCCCAGCCGCATTCTCAAAGCAGAAGTTCAACTCTACAATCATACGTTGGGGGCCCAGAAATAAACAACCCCCCAAAAAATGAAGCAGCTCAACCAAAACTGAGGCAGAAGTTCAGGTACATCTATTGGGGCAAAAAACATTCAACACATGGATACTGAAAAACAACGCAGCACATTGAAATTCACAAAAGCCAAATCATTCTTCACACCAAATGCATTTGTCCACAATATCATAAGTAATAGTGCTTCACATATACTAGATACACAAATCACTAAAAACATTCTTACACCCAAATCTTTACAGAACTATTCCAATCATTATCAAACCTAAAAATCTATACGAAATCAAATCTACAATGAAACTAATGCTTCAAATTCACGGGCCAAAGGACTGGATCTCTACAGGGAGCTCTGAACGCACGACTTCATTCTTCTCACCAAAAACCAGAGTGTGCATGAACTCAGCCTTCCAGTCATCTACAGTAGCCTCCAAACAAAAGACAGGTGAAAATGATGGTTAAGTAACGCATATCTAAAACCACAGCAGGAGCGTCGCAGTAAAAACACACAAGAAAAATCAAAAGGATGATGAGACAAGAACAAAGACAGAACATACTTCCACATCACCAAAATCTTCAACAATCTCATCGCCGTTAAACGAAGAGCTGAACTTCACAGCAAAGAAGCCACAATCGTTATTCTTCTGCTTCGGAACATCGATGAAAGTCAGCCTCTTTGCAATAGTCACCCAGTTAGGCTGCTTGCTCGCCTTGTATGCAGCCTTGCCGTACACCTCCTCGAGCAATCCAACAAATCTCTTCATCTGCCAGAAATATCAAAATTAGATGAAGTCAAAAATAGTTAAGTTCAGGTACATAAAAAAGCGACACCTGCATAAGATCCACTAAAACAAAAATAGCAGAAGTTCAACTTCTAAATGACAGTTAGTTCAAGCAGTATTACCAAAACAGAGACAGCAACATATTTTGTAAACACAAGGCATAATAAACTTCGTGTCAAACAAGAGAATGTGAAAGGATGTCCAGGCTAAGAAACACTCACGATATTTTGGCAGTCCCCGTGGAAACTCGATCGCGACGTTTCCATATTTTCGTTAGAAAGTGAATCGAGGATGTCACTGCTCCCACGATATCGATTCACCACGTACACACTGTAGTGCGCCATTGTGCCAATTGGCTTGAATAGAATCATTAAAACCTGCAAGAATGAAAGGACCGGTGAACACAAACTATAAAGCATATGTACTGAAGAAACGGCATGAACAAAAACTTATTGACAAACTCAGCAAAAGGATGCACATGAAATTAAGAAAAAAGCAAGATTTATGAAAAACTAACCAGCTTCGCGTTAAGAAGGTCTTCTTCCTTGCGAACAAACATTGGGAGGAGTTTAGCCGAATTTTTTGCATCGAAATTTGGAACTTTTGAGGCGAAGAAATCATACTCTAGGCAGTACTGTGCATTCACCAAAACACAATTAAAACACCTCACAGATGCCACTACAACAAAACTAAGGCAAAAAAAGGAGATAGGGGTGCAAAGAACTAAAACCTGTATGATGTAGGGACTAAGTACAACCCTGTCAGGATTAGAGAATATCTCAGAGGTCTCTGGGTTATCCTTCCACAAATTTATGAGATAATCCATTATATCTCCTTCCATCTGCTGCCCTTCACCGAAAAGCCTATAAAGGAAATTTCCTGTGAGGTCAATCACATTCCCAGGGATGGAAAACATGCATTAGCTTGTCCTGCAGAATACAAAACGATGGTAAAAAATATATTAGAAGTTCAGATACAACAACGAAACAAAAGTCAAAACACTATAAATCAAAAGGCAAGAGGAGACATAAAATAGAAGTTCATATACTAAAACAATGGCAGTTCAGACAATACAACAATAGAAGGTCAGACACTACAACTCCAAGGCATGGGAACGACAGATGAGGGTAACTCACCCAGAATACTTCTCCAGTCCGTCTTTACTCAGCACATACTGTTTCAACTTCCGGGCCTCGGGTAGATGAGGGTAACTATATTTTGTCAGGGGAGGGACAGGAGAACGCCACTTCAAAGGCAATCTTGATGCTCGCTTGGAGGTAATTATGTTCCCAGACTCAACTGCCGGTTTCCTCCTGGTCATCACTGCATTCTTCCCACCTCTACCAGCAACAGTTCCAGCGGCACGTTTAACATTCTTCAGGTAAGCAATCTTCTCAAAATCATCATCGGACGAAATCACTTCTGCTTCGGCTGCTTCAACTGCATCAGCCTTCCTGTAGCAAGAGGTTTTTGGAGTACCAAGAATACCACAAGCCTGCTCCCCCAACTTGGAAGGAATGAGGGTCCGAGGTCTATCATCTTCTATCGGAGCTGTACTCATTGGTTCCTCCCTAGGCTGGTATTCCTGTCACCCGAGGAATGAGTAGTGGTAATCGGTCAACTCTAACGGATCCACTGTCAAAGAAAAAAAAGAAGAGAAAACATCACCATTAAAATACAAACTGAAGTTCAGGAACATCACAATGTGCAGTCCAACTAATGAAGATGACATGGTTACTACTCAAGCTGACCTAAAAAATTAGTTGCAGTAAAAAACTAAATTAAGTTCAGGTACAACCAGAGGCACAGTTCAAGATAAACCGATGAACTCGAAATCATTCAACTACAGCTAACAAAAACCATAGAAAGCCATCATCTCTCAAGTTCAATTAGAAAAAAAAAGATATGAAGTTCAGGTAGAATAAAAGATGAAGTGCAGGTAAGCAGTCCAACTTCCAAAATACTTACATGTGTAGTAGCCAAACAGAGATTGGAAGTCTGTCTCAAACAGGTTAGAAGAAGCCATTGAGTACAGCCATGTCTTCCTGATATCCCCGATATTCCCATGGGAATAATTTGCAAGAACCCCGTCATGATACGAATTAACATTCGTAAGCATGAAGAAACCGCAGTCGATACTGCCATCAAACGAAGTAAAAAGATGGTGTTAGAACAGAAAAAGAAAGCCAACAAATTAAACACGTCGCAGCCTAAGTACAACTACAGTTAAACAGATGAGATAAAAGAGAAAAAGTGGAACTCATACTTGTTTTGCTGCTGGGGGACATCAATCCAATCCAGAGGGAAATTGTCGATGCTAACTGGACTGAAGGGTGTCTCCCTGTCGTTGCTGGCATCCTTCCAAAGCCTCTTGATGTTGTCGGTCATCTGCCGAAACAGGCGTACCACACATTCATCTTTTGGTCCATAGTAGGAATCGAGAAGCTGGAACCTTGAATTCTTTAGGTCAAGGAATACCGACACCCAATGACCGACACCACCCATGGAAGCAGTAATCTCAGGCGGGTCAAAAGTAGGGAAAACAACCTAAGCATCATAAACACACGAATCATTAAAAAAATGAGAATTAACATCAGAACGGCACAAAAGAAAAAAAACAAATATTAACACAATGGACCGCACTGCAAAACTAATACAGAGGCAAAGAACAAGATATTGCATACCGAATCATGTGCATCCATGCTATCTGGACCACTCGCCATGAAGTACTTCCTCACACGCGAATCAAATTGACCTTTGAAAATCTTGTCCTAAAATAATGCAGGCAACACCAACATACAAAAAAAAAACGAGACAAACAAGTTTAAACTAAAAAATGGTAGGGAAAAACAGAAAAGAAATCATTGTATGGTTGACTTACACAAACCCAATAGGGCAGGTGAGTTTGCCTGATCCCTGGTACTTCGCACGTAGACAGTAGAGTGCACACTCAGCCACATTAGACCGAAGCATTCCGCGAGGACCAAAAGATACTGCAACATCTTCAACAGAAGCTTCACACTCCTTGTTTTGGAACATAATCATTGATCTAAAACAAGCGAACAGAAAGTAAAAGTAGTTCAGCATCAGGAAACTCAGGAAGTTCATAACACATGTTAGCACAGAAATTCAGCTATATCACAACAGGAAGTACAGTACAAAAGAGGCCAGAAGTTCAGCACCAGAGAAATAAAAAACAAGAAGTTCAGGTACATAGAGTTGGGAAGTTCGGGTAAGAAACCACAGACAATTCACAGGGGGTACATGAATGATGTAAATATTGAGCAGCTGCACTCACCTCTTGGAACGATCATTCCTAGGCCTAGTTACACTGTAATAAAAGTCATCAACCTTCTTTCGGACGACGACAAGGTCGCTATCTGCTCACCAAAAAGAAAATAACAATTAACAGAAACACTCAAAGCACATAAGCACATCTCAGCTGCTACATCAGAAAAGGATAAAACCACAGCATCATAGACATCACAACACATGCATTACAAACATCCACCCACATAGAAAAACAGGTTCACTTAACATTCTTTGCAACCCACACAGCAAACAACAAAACCAGAAGTTCAACCTAGACCACACAGGCAGTTCACAGGGGATATCATGGACTAAAAACCAAACAACAAAGAGGGGAGGGGATGAGGAAAGAAGAGAGAAGCATGCTCCTCTCTTCATGGATCCTTGCCTAGACCAGCGGCAGCACTGGAATGATCAACCTCCTCTCCATAGCTATCGCTTTCGGTATCTTCATCGTCGTCTTCAGTAGACGTTGCAACGTCGTTGGGAAGGACACCAGCAGTAGTTGTAGCAACCAGAGACTCTGAAACAAGAAAAACATTTGGTTGTGCCTGTGCAGCATCAACATCAACTGATGGCTCTGCTGCAGCAGACTTCTCCGGGCTTGCAGCAGTACTACCACCAGTTTGTACAGCATCAACATCAACTGATGGCTCTGCTGCAGGATACTTCTCCAGGCTTGCAGCAGTACTACCACCAGTTTGTACAGCAGACTCAACATGATCTTTCTCCAAAATAATGTCTCCAGTTGTCTTGCCCTACTCAGCTCCAGAAACCTTAGCGCCAACGGACGACTGAGGTTCAGTCAGGACCACCCCGTCGGAGCAGCCGGTGCCTGAGACGGACATGTCTGCAGCCTTCTCTGGAGCAACACTAACATCATCATTCTGCTGCTCCAAAAAGAAACAAAAAGTCCTTAAAAAGGGCTGACTGAACCTCATACACAGGGGCAGCAAGTCCGTCTCAGGGGCAACAAGACAAATGGACAATAAAAAATGGTACCTTATTTTCACTGCCATGAACCTCATCAACTAATACATCACTAGAGGGGCAAGGATCATGCACAGGATCATCTTCATGCACAGGTAAAACATCCTCCCTAACCCCAGCACCATCATCAACAGCCTAGAAAAATAATCATGTACAAAACAGATACCTAATCAGCAAAAAGTTCATGTTAGATAATCAGAAAAGGTTAGGTATCACAACTGGCACATAATGGAAGTCCAAATACAGTAAACATAGTAGACCAGATATCAAACTACCATTAAGATGCAAAAGAAGGCAAAAAGGGAAAGTCATCAAAAGTCATAGAAGTTCAAGTGCAGAAGCACTTGAAGTTCATGCCCTATAAACAGAGAAGGTCACCCAGGAAAAATACTAGTACCAAAAAGAAAAAAAAGACTAGAAAATAATCATGTAGAAAACAAATACCTAATCATCAGAAGTTCACGTTACATAATCAGAGAAGGTCAGCTATCACAACTGACACATCATGGAAGTCCAAATACAGTAAACATAGCAGATAACATACCAAACTACCATAAGATACAAAAAGGAACAAAAAGGCCCAGTCATAGAAGTTCAGGTGCATAAGCACTTGAAGTTCAGGTCCTATAAACAGAGAAGGTCACCCTATAACTGCATAACAGTAATAACTCAAAGCTAACAATGAACACTAGTGCAAAAGAAATATCAAAAGCCAACATAAAACAAACCTCTTCGGTACGCTCCACATGGCCTCCTTCACGACCCAAATGAACGGGATCCTGCCTCTGAATCTCTCTCACAACAACACTCGCCTCATCTTCAAAAGGCTTGCATCGGGTGTCCTACATTTCCTTGAACAACACAAAACTAGCCCGGAGGTGGGAAGTGCTCTCACGAAGCTCGGCAAGATATTTAGCTTCAATCGACAAAAGCTCCTTCGAAGACTCAGCATCAAAACCGTGGCCAGGAGGAAGAATACCATCCACGCGACTAAGGCGCTCAACCGTTGTCGGAACACGAGCCATCTCTCCACAAACAGTTTCCAGAAGTCCATCAATCCTAGAAAGGGAAATATTCGCAGCATCAAACAAACTCTCGGAAGAAACGCCACCTGCAGCACTCACACGGGCAGAAGAACCTCCTGGATCTACAGGGGGCACCAGTGTTAACATCCCGCGAGAATTCAAATCTCGGAGGACTTCCACTACCTAGGCCGGCGGCACGAGGCATAGTAAGAACAGGGCGTTCGATGACCCTAAAGAACACAACCTCAGCCTGTGTCTTCCACTGCATATATGAAAACAAAAATCAACACGTCGCATAACAAATGAAAGAACATGGAAGCAGAAATACAGAAGACAGTAGCGGAAGTTCAAGTTAGTACCACAAAGCTGATACTGAAAAAAAAGACAATGACAAGGAAAAAAAGGCAGAACAATCAGATACACAAACTACACCAAAAATTCGAATAATGCCTACACACGTAGTACATTTCAGAAGTCCAACTATGTCTACATGGGCAGTATAACAACGTATGACCAGAAGTTAACATGCTTTCAAAAATGTTAGAAATTTACATAGCAGAAGTTCAACCATGCATGTGCAACAACAAAGTTTAGCTTATTTCATATGAATATATCCAGAAGTTCACATATGTAGACAAAGGCAGTAATACCATATAAGCCAAGCAGTTCAGCAAATTTACCCCCGTCTATATCAAACAGAAGGTCATCTATGTACATAGGAGAAGTTCAACCATGCACACAAAAGGCAGTACTAACTACACAGAAAATAAGAAACACTCACAAGTAGTCTCCCTAACACCCAGTTGGCTGGGTCGTCATCACCTTTCCTGACCAAGTCAGCCGCAGCGAGCTCAAGAAGCTTGGCCTGATCCATGTAATTGATGCGAGGCGTCCTCAAGTCAACATTAGGCGTCTTGCCAATGATAAGGCAGTCCAGGTACATAAAAAGCGGCGCGATGGCACAGCCTGTGACAACTTTTCCTCTGCTAGTACCTTGCTGATACCTAATAACAACACTTTGAAGGTCATCAACAACCAACCGGCAGTAGTCCATATCTGCCATATCCTCAAACACAAGATTCTCAGCCATTGCTGCCTCCCTGGACACTCGTGTAGACGTTCCAGGGATAACCACCTTCATGAAAACAATCAGGTAAAACACCTGCAGAGCAAGATCATCCTTCGTCTCATCCTTCACAATATCCGCGAGGATATTCCGCAGATCCTTTGTCTTGATGTCGTCACTCCTAGCGTACCCAAGCTTGCCCTTCAACCTCATAACAGCGTCATCAAACCCATCACTCAAAGGCCTAGGAGGGGTACGATTACCTTGAGGGAATCCAAACAGATGGTGAATAGCATCACTTGTAATATGCAGAACCTTGTTCGCCTCACCCATATCCAGAACCATGGTTGCAGGGTCAATCCTCATGTAGATGTTGCCCATCAAAGGGCGAGAAATGTTGGAATCAACCTTCAGGTCAAACACACAACCAAAACCAGCCTTGATAACCCTCGTCTTGTGCCTAAGCTGTAGCATTTTCGCACACGTCTTCACCTCTCCAAGTGAGCAGCGAACCGTCTTGTTAAAACGTTTCGCCTCACCTCCTCCTTGGCCACCTTCTTCGGGCGCTTTGCATCCTCTCTTCCTCCTCTCAGGCCGCTCCACAAGCTGATACTAGAAAAAATGAGATACACAATGTGACACACAAGCTACACCATAATTCCACTAGTGCCTACAAAATTACACGCTTAGTACATTTCATAATTCCACCTATGTCTAAATAGGCAGTACAACCATGTATGACCAGAAGTTAACATGCTAACAAAATGTTGGAAATTTACATAGCAGAAGTTCAACCATGTACAACAAGGCAGTAATAAAAAATGAATAACAGAAGTCCAACTATGTCACATAGGCAGTACAACCATGTATGACCAGAAGTTAACATGCTTTCAAATTGTTTGGAAATTTATATAGCAGAAGTTCAACCATGTACAACAAGGCAGTAATGAAACATGTATCTCAGAAGTCCAACTATGTCTACATAGGCAGTACAACCATGTATGAACACTAGTTAACATGCTTTCAAGAATGTTGGAAATTTAAAAAGCAGAAGTTCAACCATATACACTAAGGCAGTAATCAAACATGTATACCAATAAGTTAAGCTAATTTATTCATGTATATACCCAGAAGTTCAACTATGTACACAAAGGCAGTAATACCATAAAAGCAAAAGCACGTCGGCTAATTTATTCGTCTATACAAAGATGGAGCAGAAGCTCGGCTATGTACGCCAAGGCAGTGCTAAAAACAATAAAACTGCAGCAATAGCGACAAATGCTCTAAAAAACAGTAAACATGAGACATTCATACCTGAGTAGCGGCAGTGTCATCATCGACGTCGTCCTCATCATCAGCATTGAAGTCAGCATCAGCCTTGTCTTCTGGATTAACAAGAGAACGCTTCTTCGCACCCTTGTTGACCTTTGCAGGTGGAACCTTGCGCTTCACGCCGCATTTCTTCCCCTTAACAGATGCACTAGCACCAAGCGGAGAAGGTGTAGGCGCGGCAGTGGCAAGCACGCGAGGACTATGGCGTGGCGTACCACCAAGGACTAACCCTTCATCTTCAACAACTTCAGCAGGCCTTGAAACACGTGGGCTCTTCCGAGGAGTAACTGCACCAACTACTAGCTTCCTCGCAGCAGTCTTCTTGATTTTCTTCTTAACAGGGACAACAGTGCCAGCACTACCACATGGCACGTCTTCATCAACAGTGAGCTCAGCCGCACGAACAGATCCAGGAACATCAGAACCTTTGTCAAGGCGGGCCGCCCTCTTCTTGTCAAAATCTTCTTGCTTCTTCCTCTTACGTTGGTCCTCCAGGAGAAGCTGAATAGGCACATCCTCGGGTTGCGTGACAGGTTCAGTGCCATCAACAAACCGCGACTGCATCTCTGACATCTGAAGAGAGCACAAAGGATCCTGAATGGGATCACAACCTTTGACTGACGGAGCCTCCTCCTCAGCAGCAGCAGGGGTTTCTGATAAACCCAAATCAGATAAAACATCGTTGATGGTGTTCAAAGCTTCCTCCTCTGTCGACACATCTGCAAAAGAAAACAAAAAATCAAAGCAAAAAATAAAAAAAAAGTCAAGAACAAAAACAAAAACAAACAACATGAACAAACTAAAAAAACATGGATCAAAACTTTAAAATGAAAAGAAAAGGCGTTTCACATACTAGGTGAAGCAAGAGCCACAGAAGCAAGATCCTCAAGGCTTGAAAAAATCTCAAGGCTCGAAGCAACCTCGGCAATCATAGTCAAAGGGATAATGGGTGATTTAGCCGCATCAGATATTGGAGCATCAGTATTAACCTCTGAAGCTCCATCTTGCTCGCAGGCATTTTTTTCAGAACTATTCAACTCATCACCAACTACAAAAATGCAAGTAAAAAGGCAGCTGAGTTCTAATCCGCAATCCTACACCAAAAGGACTTCTACTTTTAGAACAATGTCCAATACCCAGAAGTTCAACAATACCTAACAAAGCAGTAAACACAAAAAACTAACAAAAAAATCTACAAACTAAACATAAAAACAATCTACACCAGAGGTGCTACTACATACATCATGAATGTCCAGAAGTTCAACGATACATAACAAAGCAATAAAACAAAATGTGCATAACAGAAGATCAACCAAATTAAACTACGTGACCCAAGCAAATAGCACATAAAAAAGATGTAGCATGACCACGAATAGTATTTCACAGGAAAACTAAATATCAATGCCATGAAGATGATAACAACAAAACAAAAAACAAAGATATACATTTTAAACATGAAATGGCACACACATAAACTATGTGTAACAATGCATACACACAAAACTTGTTAGAAGTTCACACTACTAAGACTGGCAGTCCAACATAAATACCAAATGAAGATATGGGCAGACACATATAACAAAACTACTATTTAAAAAAAGATACAACTACATTAAGATACCCGGAGATGATTTTGAAGCCATGGCAACACAACCGCCTCAATGAATGCCCAAACACTAGAACAACCTGTAAACACAGAAGATGAATTCCATATAGTTAGCAATTACAAAAACATACAACAAAATGCAAAAAAGGAAACTGAATCAAACACTAGAACCAACTACAAACAACTAGAACCTACTACAAACAACTAGAACCAACAAGTATGAAATAGATGACAGTAGCACATATAGGCAAGCACAACAAAAAACTTATCCAGAAACTAACTACAATGTCCCAAACATAATCTAGACCTCCAAATCCATAGCACTAATGCCATTAGATACAACAGATCTAGCATTAACAATCACACCACAACCTCTCTGACATGCACCTGACTGCTAAAATCAGCAAAGGGGAAATGAAAATCCACACACAAGCATATCACAAACAAATCTGGCCGCGGGGGAATGCATTCCAACCAACACACGCCCAAGAACCCTACCTAATGTCCCACCAAACCATCAGAAAAAAGGGGGTAGGAGGCGGACGCGAGAGCAAACAGGGCAGGCCTCCATAGATCTGGTGAAAGTGAATACAAGCATTAGGGGGAAGGGGGCCGCACACCGTTTGTACCTCTCCAAGCACGAATCCGCGGCGGTTCTTCACTTCCCACAATGCCACGCGCAAGCAGTTGCCGCCCTCGCTTCAGAGCAGAGGAGAGCGGGCTGGGCGAGGGAGAGCGCGGGGCGGGGGAGTAATAGGAGCGGGGGAGTGCGCCGGTTACTCCACTCGCGAGCGCATGGGACAGGGGCGGAGGGATCATGGGGAGTAGCAGTTGAAGGAGGCAGCGGAGCGTCGGAGAGGGAAGAGAGAGCGAGCGACAGAGGGAGAGGAAATTTCTGACAGGTGGTGGCGAGGAAATTTCTTGAACACTAGTGCAAAAGAAATATCAAAAGCCAACATAAAACAAACCTCTTCGGTACGCTCCACATGGCCTCCTTCACGACCCAAATGAACGGGATCCTGCCTCTGAATCTCTCTCACAACAACACTCGCCTCATCTTCAAAAGGCTTGCATCGGGTGTCCTGCATTTCCTTGAACAACACAAAACTAGCCCGGAGGTGGGAAGTGCTCTCACGAAGCTCGGCAAGATATTTAGCTTCAATCGACAAAAGCTCCTTCGAAGACTCAGCATCAAAACCGTGGCCAGGAGGAAGAATACCATCCATGCGACTAAGGCGCTCAACCGTTGTCGGAACACGAGCCATCTCTCCACAAACAGTTTCCAGAAGTCCATCAATCCTAGAAAGGGAAATATTCGCAGCATCAAACAAACTCTCGGAAGAAACGCCACCTGCAGCACTCACACGGGCAGAAGAACCTCCTGGATCTACAGGGGGCACCAGTGTTAACATCCCGCGAGAATTCAAATCTCGGAGGACTTCCACTACCTAGGCCGGCGGCACGAGGCATAGTAAGAACAGGTCGTTCGATGACCCTAAAGAACACAACCTCAGCCTGTGTCTTCCACTGCATATATGAAAACAAAAATCAACACGTCGCATAACAAATGAAAGAACATGGAAGCAGAAATACAGAAGACAGTAGCGGAAGTTCAAGTTAGTACCACAAAGCTGATACTGAAAAAAAAGACAATGACAAGGAAAAAAAGGCAGAACAATCAGATACACAAACTACACCAAAAATTCGAATAATGCCTACACACGTAGTACATTTCAGAAGTCCAACTATGTCTACATGGGCAGTATAACAACGTATGACCAGAAGTTAACATGCTTTCAAAAATGTTAGAAATTTACATAGCAGAAGTTCAACCATGCATGTGCAACAACAAAGTTTAGCTTATTTCATATGAATATATCCAGAAGTTCACATATGTAGACAAAGGCAGTAATACCATATAAGCCAAGCAGTTCAGCAAATTTACCCCCGTCTATATCAAACAGAAGGTCATCTATGTACATAGGAGAAGTTCAACCATGCACACAAAAGGCAGTACTAACTACACAGAAAATAAGAAACACTCACAAGTAGTCTCCCTAACACCCAGTTGGCTGGGTCGTCATCACCTTTCCTGACCAAGTCAGCCGCAGCGAGCTCAAGAAGCTTGGCCTGATCCATGTAATTGATGCGAGGCGTCCTCAAGTCAACATTAGGCGTCTTGCCAATGATAAGGCAGTCCAGGTACATAAAAAGCGGCGCGATGGCACAGCCTGTGACAGCTTTTCCTCTGCTAGTACCTTGCTGATACCTAATAACAACACTTTGAAGGTCATCAACAACCAACCAGCAGTAGTCCATATCTGCCATATCCTCAAACACAAGATTCTCAGCCATTGCTGCCTCCCTGGACACTCGTGTAGACGTTCCAGGGATAACCACCTTCATGAAAACAATCAGGTAAAACACCTGCAGAGCAAGATCATCCTTCGTCTCATCCTTCACAATATCCGCGAGGATATTCCGCAGATCCTTTGTCTTGATGTCGTCACTCCTAGCGTACCCAAGCTTGCCCTTCAACCTCATAACAGCGTCATCAAACCCATCACTCAAAGGCCTAGGAGGGGTACGATTACCTTGAGGGAATCCAAACAGATGGTGAATAGCATCACTTGTAATATGCAGAACCTTGTTCGCCTCACCCATATCCAGAACCATGGTTGCAGGGTCAATCCTCATGTAGATGTTGCCCATCAAAGGGCGAGAAATGTTGGAATCAACCTTCAGGTCAAACACACAACCAAAACCAGCCTTGATAACCCCCGTCTTGTGCCTAAGCTGTAGCATTTTCGCACACGTCTTCACCTCTCCAAGTGAGCAGCGAACCGTCTTGTTAAAACGTTTCGCCTCACCTCCTCCTTGGCCACCTTCTTCGGGCGCTTTGCATCCTCTCTTCCTCCTCTCAGGCCGCTCCACAAGCTGATACTAGAAAAAATGAGATACACAATGTGACACACAAGCTACACCATAATTCCACTAGTGCCTACAAAATTACACGCTCAGTACATTTCATAAGTCCACCTATGTCTAAATAGGCAGTACAACCATGTATGACCAGAAGTTAACATGCTAACAAAATGTTGGAAATTTACATAGCAGAAGTTCAACCATGTACAACAAGGCAGTAATAAAAAATGAATAACAGAAGTCCAACTATGTCACATAGGCAGTACAACCATGTATGACCAGAAGTTAACATGCTTTCAAATTGTTTGGAAATTTATATAGCAGAAGTTCAACCATGTACAACAAGGCAGTAATGAAACATGTATCTCAGAAGTCCAACTATGTCTACATAGGCAGTACAACCATGTATGAACACTAGTTAACATGCTTTCAAGAATGTTGGAAATTTAAAAAGCAGAAGTTCAACCATATACACTAAGGCAGTAATCAAACATGTATACCAATAAGTTAAGCTAATTTATTCATGTATATACCCAGAAGTTCAACTATGTACACAAAGGCAGTAATACCATAAAAGCAAAAGCACGTCGGCTAATTTATTCGTCTATACAAAGATGGAGCAGAAGCTCGGCTATGTATGCCAAGGCAGTGCTAAAAACAATAAAACTACAGCAATAGCGACAAATGCTCTGAAAAACAGTAAACATGAGACATTCATACCTGAGTAGCGGCAGTGTCATCATCGACGTCGTCCTCATCATCAGCATTGAAGTCAGCATCAGCCTTGTCTTCTGGATTAACAAGAGAACGCTTCTTCGCACCCTTGTTGACCTTTGCAGGTGGAACCTTGCGCTTCACGCCGCATTTCTTCCCCTTAACAGATGCACTAGCACCAAGCGGAGAAGGTGTAGGCGCGGCAGTGGCAAGCACGCGAGGACTATGGCGTGGCGTACCACCAAGGACTAACCCTTCATCTTCAACAACTTCAGCAGGCCTTGAAACACGTGGGCTCTTCCGAGGAGTAACTGCACCAACTACTAGCTTCCTCGCAGCAGTCTTCTTGATTTTCTTCTTAACAGGGACAACAGTGCCAGCACTACCACATGGCACGTCTTCATCAACAGTGAGCTCAGCCGCACGAACAGATCCAGGAACATCAGAACCTTTGTCAAGGCGGGCCGCCCTCTTCTTGTCAAAATCTTCTTGCTTCTTCCTCTTACGTTGGTCCTCCAGGAGAAGCTGAATAGGCACATCCTCGGGTTGCGTGACAGGTTCAGTGCCATCAACAAACCGCGACTGCATCTCTGACATCTGAAGAGAGCACAAAGGATCCTGAATGGGATCACAACCTTTGACTGACGGAGCCTCCTCCTCAGCAGCAGCAGGGGTTTCTGATAAACCCAAATCAGATAAAACATCGTTGATGGTGTTCAAAGCTTCCTCCTCTGTCGACACATCTGCAAAAGAAAACAAAAAATCAAAGCAAAAAATAAAAAAAAAGTCAAGAACAAAAACAAAAACAAACAACATGAACAAACTAAAAAAACATGGATCAAAACTTTAAAATGAAAAGAAAAGGCGTTTCACATACTAGGTGAAGCAAGAGCCACAGAAGCAAGATCCTCAAGGCTTGAAAAAATCTCAAGGCTCGAAGCAACCTCGGCAATCATAGTCAAAGGGATAATGGGTGATTTAGCCGCATCAGATATTGGAGCATCAGTATTAACCTCTGAAGCTCCATCTTGCTCGCAGGCATTTTTTTCAGAACTATTCAACTCATCACCAACTACAAAAATGCAAGTAAAAAGGCAGCTGAGTTCTAATCCGCAATCCTACACCAAAAGGACTTCTACTTTTAGAACAATGTCCAATACCCAGAAGTTCAACAATACCTAACAAAGCAGTAAACACAAAAAACTAACAAAAAAATCTACAAACTAAACATAAAAACAATCTACACCAGAGGTGCTACTACATACATCATGAATGTCCAGAAGTTCAACGATACATAACAAAGCAATAAAACAAAATGTGCATAACAGAAGATCAACCAAATTAAACTACGTGACCCAAGCAAATAGCACATAAAAAAGATGTAGCATGACCACGAATAGTATTTCACAGGAAAACTAAATATCAATGCCATGAAGATGATAACAACAAAACAAAAAACAAAGATATACATTTTAAACATGAAATGGCACACACATAAACTATGTGTAACAATGCATACACACAAAACTTGTTAGAAGTTCACACTACTAAGACTGGCAGTCCAACATAAATACCAAATGAAGATATGGGCAGACACATATAACAAAACTACTATTTAAAAAAAGATACAACTACATTAAGATACCCGGAGATGATTTTGAAGCCATGGCAACACAACCGCCTCAATGAATGCCCAAACACTAGAACAACCTGTAAACACAGAAGATGAATTCCATATAGTTAGCAATTACAAAAACATACAACAAAATGCAAAAAAGGAAACTGAATCAAACACTAGAACCAACTACAAACAACTAGAACCTACTACAAACAACTAGAACCAACAAGTATGAAATAGATGACAGTAGCACATATAGGCAAGCACAACAAAAAACTTATCCAGAAACTAACTACAATGTCCCAAACATAATCTAGACCTCCAAATCCATAGCACTAATGCCATTAGATACAACAGATCTAGCATTAACAATCACACCACAACCTCTCTGACATGCACCTGACTGCTAAAATCAGCAAAGGGGAAATGAAAATCCACACACAAGCATATCACAAACAAATCTGGCCGCGGGGGAATGCATTCCAACCAACACACGCCCAAGAACCCTACCTAATGTCCCACCAAACCATCAGAAAAAAGGGGGTAGGAGGCGGACGCGAGAGCAAACAGGGCAGGCCTCCATAGATCTGGTGAAAGTGAATACAAGCATTAGGGGGAAGGGGGCCGCACACCGTTTGTACCTCTCCAAGCACGAATCCGCGGCGGTTCTTCACTTCCCACAATGCCACGCACAAGCAGTTGCCGCCCTCGCTTCAGAGCAGAGGAGAGCGGGCTGGGCGAGGGAGAGCGCGGGGCGGGGGAGTAATAGGAGCGGGGGAGTGCGCCGGTTACTCCACTCGCGAGCGCATGGGACAGGGGCGGAGGGATCATGGGGAGTAGCAGTTGAAGGAGGCAGCGGAGCGTCGGAGAGGGAAGAGAGAGCGAGCGACAGAGGGAGAGGAAATTTCTGACAGGTGGTGGCGAGGCACATGGTCCATTAATGCGTATTTGTCGTGGGACTTGCAGCTACACCAAATTTACAGTTTTACCCCCCAACAGCTAAAATAGTAAATACATGTGTAGATAAAATAAATGCACCATTTGAATGCATCTATTATGATGAGATAAGATCACAAAAACAGCAACGCCGATATCCTCAAAACCAAAAAATAGATGGCAAAATACACTACTAAAGGGGTTATTCTGTTTACACCCCCCACCGCACGCATCCTAAACCCTAAAAACCCTAAGATAGATAGTGGGGTCATGGATGTGACGGACTCGCCTCCGCATGCGACGACGCGACGCTCGTTCCTGTCTCGGCCTCGCAGGGGGAGGGGAGGGGGAACCTCCCCCCTCCCCCCCTGCTCGACCTCGCGCTACCGCATTGCTGCGCGCTAGGATTTGATAGGATGCAATGCGGTTATTCTATTTCCACCCCCGACCGCACGCACCTTAAACCATAAAAACCCTAAGATAGATAGTGGGGTCACGGATGTGACGGACTCGCCTCCGCAAGCGACGACGTGGCACGCCGCATCGTCGCCTGCTCCGGCTCGTTCCTGTCTCGGCCTCGCAGGGGGAGGGGAGGGGGAGGTCCTTCCCCCTCCTCCCCCCTGCTCGGCCTCGCGCTACGGCATTGCTGCACGC
>NC_041391.1:321860106-321866786 GCF_002162155.2 Triticum dicoccoides | reverse complement strand
AATGTCTACAATTATTTAAATCTTAAAATAACAAAACATACTTATATTTTAAAAGAAGTTCAAATATAAAAGATAGAGAAGTTCGGGTTTTTGTGAAAACCTCAAAATTAACATTATAAAAACGATTAGCATACTGAAGTTCAGGCTAGTTATTCACTGAAGGCCACCAACTACTATTAGTACGAAAACATACTAGAAAAAATAAGAAAATATACGCATATCCGTATGAAAATTACACGGTTGCTCATGGAACTATCAAAAAAAAATCAAAAGCGACGCCAAAGTACGAAAAATAACATAAAAACAGAAAGAAATACAGAGGGGCTTGCTCCATTACATTGCAAAAGAAGGAAAAACAAAAGTTCGGGTATGAACAGTACAGAAGTCCAGCTTGTACAACGACCCTTAGATGATCTGCAAAAAAGGTGCATTCATACTTGGACTAATCCCATGATTGCCCGCGAGACAAACTCTAAAAATAACATCTCAGGAACTAAAATTATAAAAAACATGAAAAAAATATATAGCACGATGCACCTTCGCCTTGCGAAATATGGAATGCAATGTGGAAAACCGGAAGTTCAACCATCAATTAGAAAGAAGTCCAGCATCTACTGAAGTCCAGCTCCACGCTTACACACTAGCTACAACAAAAAATTGCAGAAGAAATCTAACGAAGTAAAAGAAGAAGTTCAGGTATGAAAACGCAGAAGTCCAGCTTGTACAACGACCATTATAAGATCTAGAAATAATGAACAAACAAATTCATCCGAAGCATAAAATCATCTGCCCAAGATTGCAACACGTCCGCACACCCCTTGGAAATGATCTGGCAACTACCTTTCGACAACTGGAACGACCAGAGGGAAAATTTCAAACCCGCTAAAATAACATCAGAAAACCCGCGGGAGTGCAAACATCAAATTGCTAGAAATCAAACTATAAGGACCCACCCGATTAAAAATTACGGATTAGTAAGCCTCGAATTTCACTAAAGTACGCAAATCAGAAAGCAAACCATAAAGAAAAACTAGAAATCAACAGAAACGCGGGTTGCATCTTGGGCGGATGAAGAACACGGGCGATTTCAAATTTTTTTGAAATAACAAAGAATTTGTTCTCCAAACTCGTACCAAAACCTAATCCGCATCGTTCCAGAACATTGACAACATCCAAAACATGCATTAAACTTGTAACAGACAGAAGTTCATCACGACCCCGAGAGCAAATCCGCCAATGTGCTAGAATCCGAATCAAAACAAGCATTTAGACTCTAAAAAATGTGTCCACATTACACTTACACCTCAAACAACACGAATGATCAGTAAAACTCGCAGGGGAAGCCATGGTTGCGAAGATAGCCCGAAGGTCAGGTTAGTACAGAGAGAAGTTCAGGCGCGTTACTTGGGAAGGTCAGGTTGTGATCAGAATATTATTCTGATCCCGTGATTAGAATAGTGTTTATGTGTGTGTGTGTGTGTGTGTGTGTGTGTGTGTGTGTGTGTGTATGGTGGACACGCCCAAAGAAGGCGATGGCAATGAGGCAACGGAGGATAATCCCCTTGAGAAGCAATCTAAGCACCGGCGTCATAGGCGCCGCTCTAAGCCCCGCCATCACAAAAATACCGATACCGGCACAAGAGACGATAGCAATCCGGATGGTGCTGAAGATGAAAACAATCCCGCCCAGCCAGGCTTCGAGCAGGCTGAGCGGGAGGATGAGCAAGATAGCCCTAAGGAGCAGGCAACTGATGGAGAATCAGAGGATAATAATTACATGCCACTCTCTGAAGATGAAGTGAGCCTTGGCGACGAAGAATTCATCGTGCCTGAGGATCCCGTTGAGCAGGAGCGCTTCAAGCACCGGTTTATAGCCACTACAAAAAGCCTAAACAAAAAGCATCAGCAGCTTCAAGCTGATCAAGATCTGTTAACTGATAGACGGACTTAGGTCCTGGCACCAGAGGAATACGGGCTCGAGTGCCCAACCAAAAGTTACCCAAAGCGCGGTTCCTACCTCAACTCGAGGAGGAGACATCAAAGCCTACACTACCAGCGCATGATGCGACTGACCGGCCACCTCGTGGCCGAGACAAAGTGGTGTATCAGCCTGAAGTCCAGCCTGCACCCTGGCGCCAAGCAAGCAAAAGCACGAAGGCCCAGGGCTACACGCATGACCCGTGAGATAAATTGGAAAACAAAGCGGGTCAATCAAGGTCGATCTACGGATCACAGGGGCGCGCCCCAATGCGCGACGATGACCGTCACACCGGATATAATAAAAACAAATCCGACCGGGCTGAATACAGCAGACCAGACTCATTTGAACTACGTCGTGATGTAGCTCGACATAGAGGCGCCGCACACCCCCTATGATTCACTGATGAAATAATGGATCATGAATTGCCAGAAGGGTTTAAACCCGTGAACATTGAATCATATGATGGTACAAAAGACCCGTGGTATGGATTGAAGATTTCCTCCTCCACATTCACATGGCGCGTGCTGATGATCTACATGCCATCAAGTACCTCCTCCTACAACTCAAAGGACCGGCTCGGCATTGGCTGAATAGCTTGTCAGCAAACTCCATTAGTAGTTGGGAGAACTTGGAAGACGCATTCCTTGACAACTTCCAGGGCACTTATGTGCGACCATCGGATGCTGATGACTTAAGTCACATAACCCAACAGCCCGGAGAGTCAGCCAGGAAATTCTGAGTTGGTTCCTAACTAAAAAGAATCAAATTGTCAACTGTCCGGATGTCAAAGCCTTAGCGGCCTTTAAGCATAACATCCGCGATGAATGGCTCGCCCGACACCTCGGCCATGAGAAGCCGGAGTCCATGGCAGCCCTCACGACACTCATGACCCGCTTTTGTGTGGGCGAGGACAGCTGGCTGGCTCATAGCAATAACACATCAAGAAATCCTGGCACTTCATATGCCAGAGATAGCAATGGCAAGCCACGACGCAACAGACACAAGCATCCCAACAATGGCAACAACGCCGATGACACGGCAGTCAATGCCGAATTCACTGGCTCTAAGTCCGGTCAGCGGAAAAAGCCATTCAAAAGAAAGAATCCGGGACCATCCAATCTGGACCGCATACTCGATCGCTCGTGTCAAATTCACGGCACCCCTGATAAACCAGCCAACCACACCAACAGAGAATGATGGGTGTTCAAATAGGCCGGCAAGTTGAATGCCGAAAACAAGGAAAAGGGGCTGCATAGCAACGACGACAAGGAGCCCCAGTCCCCGAACACAGGAGGACAGAAGAAATTTCCTCCCCAAGTGAGAACGGTGAACATGATATACGCAACCCATATTCCCAAGCGGGAACGGAAGCGTGCACTAAGGGACGTCTATGTAATGGAGCCAGTCGCCCCAAAGTTCAACCCATGGTCTTCTTGTCCGGTCACTTTTGATCGCAGGGACCATCCTACCAGTATCCGTCATGGCGGTTCTGCCGCATTGGTCCTTGACCCCATCATTGACGGATTCCACCTCAGACGAGTCCTTATGGACGGTGGTAGCAGCCTGAACCTGCTCTATCAGGATACAGTGCACAGAATGGGCATCGACCCCTGAAGGATCAAACTCACAAAAACCACCTTTAAAGGTGTCATACCAGGTGTAGAGGCCTGTTGCACATGCTCAATCACACTGGAAATGGTCTTCGGATCTCCGGACAACTTCCGAAGTGAGGAGTTAATCTTCGATATCGTCCCCTTCTGCAGTGGCTATCACACACTTCTCGGACGAATGGCATTTGCAAGATTCAATGCGGTACCGCATTATGCATACCTCAAGCTCAAAATGCCAGGACCTCGTGGGGTTATAATAGTTAATGGAAACATAGAGCGCACACTCCGTACGGAGGAGCACACTATAGCCCTCGCAACAGAAGTACAAAGCAGCCTTCTTAGGCAGACCGCCAATGTGGTGATAAAGCGCCCGGAAACCATCAAGCGAGTCCGGAGTACCGCAACAGGATCATCCGGCACATCTATAGCTCGCCTAGCAATTCGGCCTCCGTCCTAGTCCCAGTCAAGTGGTGAAATCTGTCCCGCGCGTACATAATTGCGCACTCAAAATACCATGGGCATAGGCGGAGGCACGGCTATGACACGGTCCACAATGCGGCTCAACCTCCCCAGGATCCGTATATCTTCACACCTTTTCTTTTCATGTCCCTACTTCTCGGAAGGCTCTTCCGATAGTCCGAACTATCAGACCCATAACGGGATGGAAACACCAAAGAGACAAGAAGCCTTGGCGTACAAGAGAATCCCCAGGTGGTCTCTGATATCGATCGCTATACCTGTTTTACATACCCACACGCAGCTCGCTCTTGGTTAAGGACGTGTCAAATAGTCCTATTTTGCTTATCGCACCACCTGTACACATACGCCTTGACGTATTATTCGAATAACAATGGAAAATAATGTACAACGTCAGCTTACTATTACATTTCTTTGTCCTTTCCCTTCACTACTTATTTATTACAAATTGCACTCGTACATTTTTGGTACGTCTAGCTCGCCAGGGGCTTCAGTGTACCCCATAACACGACAAGAAAAGTTTGAACACTTTCGACAGTGCGGCACCCCAAACTTATAGCATTATATGCATCAGCTCCGAATCATGTCTTGGGTCAATAGTTGGGTTTGCCCGACTCCCATGTTTTGGTGCCTTATGTTCCGCTATATCGGCTAAGGTAGCATAGGGAGAACTACTACGATTGTGTCTCGGTTCTTCCAGACGAGCAC
This sequence comes from Triticum dicoccoides, assembly GCF_002162155.2. NCBI lineage: Eukaryota > Viridiplantae > Streptophyta > Magnoliopsida > Poales > Poaceae > Triticum > Triticum dicoccoides. The sequence goes on along the minus strand of NC_041391.1, from coordinate 321,862,010 downwards.
CTCAGTAGAGAAAGCCGAAAACTGACTGTCATGATGCGGCGAGAGCTGGTCGCTGTTCGAGAGGTCTCAAATCCTTAAAGATTTTTTCCGCTTCGGGCGAGGAATAGGACTTGTCCGATTTAGGCGTGTATAGCACCCCAAGTTCGGCCTTCTGAATACTAGGGGCTTCGCCAAAATTTAAAATTGTAGACTTCTATGGCTAAGTGAGAGTGATAAAGCCATATAGTCCGATTTCCTTGTTCGCTGCGCTAAACACCTCCTTAAAGGACCAAACAATTGGATAAAGAGTGTTTAGATTTATCCCGAACACCCCAGTTTTAGTTACATGGGGGTAGAAGCTAATGACTGGCCAACTCTCAGATTTTATAAATGGCCACACAAAAGGTAATATTTTAAATCAACAAGAGTTATAAAACGCACATGAACTCGTTTTCATATTACAGGATCACATGAGTACATTCATTCAAATATTACATCCTTAGCACATTCCTCTGCCACAAGGCGGGTGCACTTCAGGACACTGTCATAATACTTTTCGGGGTGGCAATGCTCCTTGCCCTCCGGCGGCCCTCCCGTCACCAGCTTCTCGACATCCGTCTTCACCCAGTGCACTTTCGCATGGGCAAAGCCCCTGCGCGCACCTTCCAGGCAAACTAACCGCTTTATGACTTCAAGCCGCGGGCAGGCATTCACAAGCCGCTTCACCAGGCCGAAGTAGCTGCTGGGCAAGGGCTCGCCAGGCCACATCCGAACTATGAGATCCTTCATGGCTAGTTCGGCCGCCTTGTGAAGTTCGACCAGTTGCTTCAGCTGGTCGCTCAAGGGCATCGGATGTTTGGTCCTAGTATATTGAGACCAGAACAACTTCTCCGTCGAGCTCCCTTCTTCGGCCCGGTAGAACTCCGTGGCATCCTGTATGATGCACGGCAGATCTGCGAATGCTCCTGGAGAGCTCCGAATTCGGGTAAGTAAAAGGAAAGTCTACTTCACATGCTTGCTGTGCATAATGAATTCCTTACCCGCCGCTATCTTCTTAACCGCCTGCATCTCCTGGAGGGCCTTTTGGGTTTCGGCCTTGGCATCTTGTGTGTTCTGAAGGGCCTTCGCAAGCTCGGACTCCTGCGTCTTGAGTCACGCTCCAAGGACTCGTATTTCTTGACGAAATCCTGGAGCTCTTGCTAGACCTCGCCGACTCGGGCCTCTTGCTTCTCGTGCTCAATGCGCTCCTTGGCCGCTTTGTCTTCGGCCTCGGACAGTGCCTTCTTTAGGGTCGCGACTTCGGTCGTGGCCCCTATCAAAATTCATGATGATTATATGATCTAAAACCATTTTCTCTTTGTCAATGTACAGACGGGGTATAACTTACCTTTATTCTCTTCAAGCTGCCTCTTAGTGAGGCGGAGCTCTTCCTGGGGCCGCTCCAGGTCCCGCTTCAATCCAGAGACCTCCGCAGTACGAGCGGCAGCAGCCAGCAGCGACGCCTGCTTATTCACATAGAAATATTTTGATTAGACTCCTGTGGGCATTATTGATCCTCTGTTCGGCCTTTCTTTCTGAACACCAAACAGAGCATCAGGGGCTACTGTCTATGCTATGATACTTTTTCAAATTTTGATTACTTACCTCAAAGCCTGTTAGGAGGCTGGCGCAAGCTTCGGTCAATCCGCTTTTGGCGGACCGAACCTTCTCAATCACCGTACTCATAAGAGTACAGTGTTCTTCATCAATGGAAGCGCCTTGTAGCGCTTCCAGCAAGTTGTCTGATGCCTCTGGATGGACAGAGGTCATCGACATAGGCGGCTTGCCCCCCTTAGTGAGGGGCTGCATACCTGAATCCGGAACCATTATAGGTTCTGGTGCAGTATCTGGCTCAGGCCAGACTTGCTGCGGCCCCCGTCATCAGA
>NC_041391.1:321662894-321859577 GCF_002162155.2 Triticum dicoccoides | reverse complement strand
CCATGTGCCAGGCGTCTGGGGTTTCGCCTTGTGGCGTCTCCAGTACTGTCTCCCCCTGGTCCGGTATCCTCTAAGACAACACCCCGGTGTCGCCCGCGGGCCTGGGGGTGGTGGCCGTTGGGAGTGAATCGTTGTTCATCTCCGACTGGCTCAAAGACCCATCCGAGGAGGATACACCGATGTGGGCTTTGGATGGACTGCACGATCTTATTTAACATGATTAGAAGCAATAAAGCAAAACATGCCGAAAGTATTATAGTGTCCGGATACTTACGACTTTGCCGGGGGCTTGTTCCTGGGCAACCACTCCTCGTCACTGTAGGCGGCTGTTGTGGAGTGGCCCGGAGGGAGGGTCTTTCTCTTCTTGGACCCTTCGGCCTCCTCAGACGGGGCGGGCTTCCTTTTCTTGTCCCCCTCGGTTGGGGGGGAGAACTTTCCTCTTCCTCCTCCTCGTTTTCGTTGGAGGAGCGCGCTTCGGTGTCTTCGGACGATGAGTCCGATACAACCTTGCATCGGAGACCTTTCCTGGTCCCCACGGCTTTCTTCTTGGCCTTCTTCTCCAGCACCTCATAGGGCGCCGGAAACAACATCTCCATTAAGAGAGCCGTTGCTGGATCTTCAGGCAGTGGAGCTGGACAATCGATCTGCTCCGCTGTCGCTACCCAGTCCTGTTAAACTGGCATGGAGGCTTCGATCCCTCCGACGAATATACTGGGGAAAGGAACATCTTGTGAGATATAAAGAGCTTACCGGATTGATAGGGCGCTTTGCGCTGAGTCCGCGATCCTCGGTAATGGGAGGAGGTACCTCGGCGGCCTTGAACAACACCTTCCATATGTCTTTGTGCGTCAAGTTGAAGAGCTCTCGCAGCGTCTGGTGTTTGGTCGGGTCGAACTCCCACATATTGAATGCCCGTCTTTGACATGGAAGGATCCGGTGTAAGACCTGGACCACGTTGACAAGCTTGATTTTCTTGCTTATCATATTTTTGACACAGGTCTGGAGTCCGGTCAGCTCCACCATGAACCCCAGGCTAAGCCCTTTTCTTTCCAGGAGGTGAGCCGCATGGGGATGCCGGATCAAAATTCGGGGGCCGCCGCCCAGTTAGCATCGTGCGGCTCGGTGATATAGAACCACCCCGATTGCCACCCCTTCACGGTCTCCACATAGGAGCCTTCGAGCCAGGTGATGTTGGGCATCTTGCCCACCATGGCGGCTCCACACTCCGCTTGCTGGCTGACCACCACCTTCGGCTTCACGTTGAAGGTCTTCAGCCACAGGCCGAAGTGCGGCTTGATGCGGAGGAAGGCCTCACACACAATAATAAACGCCGATATGTTGAGGATGAAATTGGGGGCCAGATCATGGAAGTCCAGCCCGTAGTAGAACATGAGCCCATGGACAAATGGGTGGAGGGGGGATCCCAGTCCATGGATGAAGTGGGCAAGGAATACAACCCTCTCATGGGGTTCTAGAGTAGGGACGATCTGCCCTGCGTGTGGAAGCCGGTGCGCAATGTTTGCGGCCAGGTATCCGGCTTCCCGGAGCTTCATAATGTCCTCCTCCGTAACGGAGGAGACCATCCACTTGCCTCCCGCTCCAGACATGTTTGGAATGGCTTTACGGAGAAGGTGAGAACTTGGTGCTGGAGCTCGAGCGTGCGAGAATGGATGGGCGGGGGAAGAAGAAGGCGTGGGTGAAAAAGAGGAATCCTTTTGCCTTTATAAAGGCGGTAGAAGCTGTGCGCCTCCCCACTTGCCCCGTAAAATCGCTTATTCCCCAAGTGCCTCGATTGATGGCGCGTTTGAGTTACCCACACCCTATTGATGAGAATCCCGTGATAATGGGACACGATCTCTGCTTCGACAAGACATGCCAATAAAACCGCCTTGCGATATGTGCGGTAGCTGGTTAAGAAAAACGGATCGAATAATGACTGGGCCATGGCATGATGTCACGCCATGAAAAGTTGTCAGCATATTAGATTTGTGGAATATTGTGCTCTCTACGGTGGTATGTGGAAATTATTTTGCAGAGCCGGACACGATCCTTATATTCAAGATCTTCTATGGAGTATTCGGAGAAGGAACCCTCCTTGCAATGCCGAAGACGAATCTGCGCGTCGGACTCATCATCATTGAAGCCTGGTTCAGGGGCTACTGAGGGAGTCCTGGACTACGGGTCCTCGGACAGCCGGACTATACACTTTGGCCGGACTGTTGGACTATGAAGATACAAGATTGAACACTTTGTCCCGTGTCTAGGTGGGACTCTCCTTTGCGTGGAAGGCAAGCTTGGAAATTCGGATATGTATATCTCCTTCTCTGTAACCGACTTTGTGTAACCCTAGCCCCCTCCGGTGTCTATATAAACCAGAGGGTTTAGTCCTTAGGACAACAACAATCATAATCATAGGCCATCTTCTAGGGTTTAGCCTCTATGATCTCGTGGTAGATCAACTCTTGTAATACTCATATCATCAAGATCAATCAAGCAGGAAGTAGGGTATTACCTCCATCGAGAGGGCCCGAACCTGGGTAAACATTGTATCCCCCGCTCATGTTACCATTAGCCTTAGATGCACAGTTCGGGACCCCCTACCCGAGATCTGCCGGTTTTGACACCGACACCAATCTTTCAAGATTTGGAGGGGAATCCTAAAGAACATGATGAACACAAAAGAGGGAAATCACTCAAATCAACGAGATCCAATCAGACATGTGCTAAATCCACAAACACAAAGGCGAAACTCAAGATCCAAGGTCAATCAGGGAGGATACATAGTAGCTAGTTCGTCCCGATCCATTAGGAAAGAGGTCTTGAATCCACTAGGGGGATCTTCTCTGTGAGGAGATCTTGAATCCACTTGGGGGGTCTTCTCCTTTATGAGGTCTCGATATCCAAAGGAGTAGGGGATAAGTGGATGAGCAAATCTCTATCTCTAATGAGCTATGACATTCCTAACCCTAGATGGTGAGGGGAGAGGTCTATTCATAGTCTTAGTGCACGTTGGGGCGAATGGATGGGTACATGGGCCGGTGGCCTATTTACTGTGCGTAGACAGGAGGGGCCGGATATACGGGTGTTGGGCCGGATGTCTGGGCCTTCGCGTCGGGTCGGATATGCGGGCTGGTGAGGGATCCGGTTTGTGGTGCGTTCTGTAACCGAGGGGCTGGATTTTTGGGCGACTGCCCAATGTCCAGGCTGGTCAGGCCGGATGTCTGGGCTGGGGCCAGATGTCCTAGGCCTGGAGCTGGCTTGCGACCGGGCTACTACTGATGGTGAAGCCACCAGGGGCCGAATGTCCGGGCTAGGGGCCGGATGTCTAGGTCCTATGGACTTTCTCCGGTTGCTCTCATCGTGCTCCTTCGTCCGTGTAGTTGGTGACTTGTCCATCATCATGATAATCTTCGAGAGGGTCTTCTTGGCACCTAAGAACGCAAAACATTCCGGCTTTAGGTACTAGCCATGTCTCATATGGTTCATACGGAATATCACTAAGGAGAGATGTCACCTCGGTCTCGAGAGCTCTTGCACGTGCTCATGTCGTCAGTCCACTAGGCACTTGGGGAGACGTAGGTAGGTCCATGGGGATGACCGTTGGATGCTCTGCATCACAAGAGCAAGAGCAACTTACATGAAGAAGATGCACGAAGACAAAAGGCTCACCATTGAGAGTCAAGTGCAATGTCTCGCCTCCAAGTTGAACATCAAAAAGAAAGCAATGGTCTTCAACCCCAGTGATCTCGTATGGCTCCACCTTTGCAAAGACCGATTCCGACAACAAGCATAATTCAAAGCTACAACCTCGAGCCTATGGTCCATTCAGGGTGTTGGAACGCTACAACAACAATGCCTATAAGACCGACCTCCCACGCGACAAGTACAATCAGGGTGACATATTCAATGTCAAGGACTTGGCCCCTTACCATGGTTGTGAAGATTATGATCCGAGAGTGGATCTTATTCAAGGAGTGGGGATATGGTGCGGAGCACCCTATGGTCATCTCCATGGACATGCCATAATCACCCAATCACCTAGTGGATCAATGACAAGAGGGCATGCAAGAGATATTGGAACTGAGGTTACAAATCTCCTTAATGAGTTCCCTTTCGATTCATGAGACATGGCTACTACCTCAAGTGGAAACACTATGCATGCTTAGGTACCAAGGGAGATTCCATGGAGAAGCTAAGGACCATGGCCAAGCTTGGGCAAAAGTGGAGCAAGAAGGAGAAGAATAGGAAGTGCAGGACCGCACTTACTAGATGGCCGGCTGCCTGCCGGATCATACAGGTACCAGTGCGGATCACCCGACTAGGGTGCCCAGGACACCCGAAGGCCAAGCTCGAGGCCGGATCATCGGGGAACCTACCTGGATAATCTGGACGTTCGGACTGCGTCTTGGACATCTGCTTGCTAACTATGGCCATGACCCAGTCGGGCCATCCAGATAGCTACCCGGATCATCCAGGTACCTTCCCATATAATTTGGCCTTGCCTGCATGCTGTCACAGTCATAGTTAGCGATGAACGATGCACTTCGACTAGCTAGATTGTTGCATCATGTTTAAATTTTCATTACACTTGAAATGGGGATGAACAAACCCTAGCACCCCCCTGAAAATACCAGGATCAACTGAAAATGATTTCAATTAACAAATAAATGCCCTTCATGAATGGTTCATCATCTTTCAATTGGCCTAGAACCTCTGCCAAAATGGTGCACATTTTCTAAGTCACTCTCGATTTTTGAATTAATTCATAATGTATTTAAATTTGGGCATTTAAATCCTATAAATATTTTAAATGCCCAAATAATTTTAGAAATGATTGAGGGCTGTTGAGAATAATTCAAATAGTGCCAAAAATTAATTTTAGGATTTTACCAAGTGTTTCAGTATTTTTTCTAAATAAAAAACAAAGACAGAAAATAGAAAACTGAAACAAATTAAAAAGCAGAGAGAGAGAGAGAAAGGCCACAAGCCACTTACCTGCACTGGGCCGGCCCACCTGGCCTGGTGCCAGACGTCACCCACCTGTGCCATTAGGCGGAAGAGGGACATCGCATGCATGCCCGAGGGCGCCATGCCTCTTCCCTTCTCGCCTGCATCACCCCTCGGCAGTGCAATGCCTCGAACCCCCTCCTCGGTGCCACCCCGAGCTAGCCGACACCTCATTCTCCCCCCTTCTCTCTCCCTCGCTCCCTAGATGCCATGGCTGAAGCCGCGTTCGCTCACCGCCATCGCATGCGTAGCCACTACCTCCCCTCGTCTCCTCGCCTGTCCAGTAGCCTCGCCACCATCCACTATGCCCAACTAGCTGAGCACTAAGTGCTCACATGCCTCGGAGCAGGTTCCACGACCTCGCCTTTGCTGTTTGGCCACCGAGATCAACCCGGCTACCCCGCTCGCTCTCGTTCTCCTCCGAGCTCGCCATCTGCACCGACGTGATCGTCGTGAGCCACTGACTGTCCTCCGCCTCTCCGTTTTCTCTACGACACACCATAGCCACTGCACTACTCACACCAGAATGTGCCGGCGCCTGTGCTCGCCGCCGACGTGACTCCGAGTGTCCAACTCACTTGGCGCATAGCGCACGCCCCCGCTAGTGCCTCAGCTCGCCTGCTCGTGCACTACAGCGCTGCCCGCGCACACACCCGAGCTCCGGCTGCCGCTGCCGAGCTCGTGGTCATCGTCTCCGGTCACCCCAGTAATGGCCGGCACCTCCGTTCGATGAGCTCTGGTTTGGGCTCTCGGACGAGCCCAACCACACAACGAACGAGACACCATAGCCCTTTCCCGAGATTTCCCGCCGCGCCTGCTATCACTGGTGGCTAAACACTGACCGTTGGCCCTATTTTGACATGGGGTTGGACTCCCCTAGGTCAATGACATGTGGGGCCCGCCCTGCTAATTAGTTTAGTTAGGTTTAATTTAAGCTGGATTAGCCATGTTAGGCTGACAGGCGGGACCCACTAGTCAAGTTGACCTGGGACGCTTCATTGACCTGCTAACGTCAGCATGGTGTCATGCTAACACAGTAAATCATTTACTGTATTTGATTTAATTCTAAATAACCAGATAAATCCGGAAAATGATTTAAACTTGAAAAATTCATGGTAAATCAACCATAACTCAGATGGAAAAGATTTATATATGAAAAATGATCAGAAGATCCAATCTATCATATGGCATTGTTTTCATGCATGACAAAACAAGTTAAGATTTATGTATAGTTCAAAACAACTAAATGGACTTTGAAAATTCATATGTTGAGTTTGAATTTGAACCTTTGGTTCAAATCAACTCAAACCCTTCTGTTGCTAGCTGCATTAGCTCAAACACACTCATTCTGCCATGTCATGATCATGCATCATAATGTTGCATATTGCCATGTATTGATTGTATCTTCGGTATGTACTCCGCAGTAGGTTCTGCTCCCGAGGATTTTCACAAGTATCCAGTTGAAGGGCCTACCCTTCTACCACTTTGTCAGGAAAGCAACCCCCATTGATCATTTTGATACAATCCCATCCTCTCGCTCCTTCTCTCATTTACTGCATTAGGACAACAACGCTTCAAACTGCTATTTGTTGTGGTAGTTGAACCCCTTTCCTCTGTATGACCGGTCTTTGCTGCAGTAACTAGATGAAACCACTAGCATGTGTAGGAGTTGATTGATCCATGTTGTGTTCCTACCATGCTATGCTTGCTATGCTTAGCGTTGAGTCAGGTCTGGTTCATCTTGGTGATGAACTGGAGTGAATTGGTTGTGTTCGGTAATGAGAGTAAAGTGTTAAACCTGTTTCGGTAAAGGTATCGATGAGAGGCCATGTAGGAGTACATTGTAGGTTGTTTCATTAGAACCATCCCTAAGAACTGAGTTCCATGCATGTGATCCAAGACTAGCTACTACCATTTGTTGGGCCCGAAACCAATGGACTCTCTCGACTTATTGACCGCCCTGTCCTCTGTCTAGGAATTGCAAGTAGTGTCTAGTGTCTTTAGAAGGCTGGAGGCCGTGCGCAGTGCTAGCCTTAGGGGTGGCTGTGATGCAGCAGGCTCATGGCATGGTGTACCAGGGCACCCGTTTGGTGGGATCAGGAACCCTACACATATCATTCGGGGCCATAGTGGAAACCTTGGCGGGACTTCCTTGCGGATGGAACTCAAATAGGCGATAAACCTGGACTACAGGCTTGTGTGGTTAGTCAGGTCATGGCCGACACCCTCGCTGGGCTTCCGCTTGAAGGTTGTCGAGTACGTGTCGTGTAAACAACGATAAGTGGTGAAAGAGTGTGTGTGAAGCAGTACACCCCTGTAGGGTTATCAACCTATTCAAATAGTCGCGTCCTCGGTCATGGACTACTTGGGTACTTATGATGTTCATAGACAACTCAAACGGTTAGTCATAAAAGTATCAAGACATGTGGGAGTGCCATGGATGGCCCTCTTGTAGCGAGGCGGGAGAGGCTCCACGGTAGAGTATTGTCATGGTGATTAGTGGACTCGTGTACGCTATCTCATCTTATTCAAACTACTGACAGACATAGTACAGGTTAGCCAAGAGTCAAGCTGGCTTGCTACAACAAACACCACTACCCCGATATTATTGCATGAGTAGTTAGTTCTGATGTAAGACTTGCTGAGTAACTTTGTACTCACATTTTCTTAATAAACTGCTGCAAAGGAGAACCTCGGTGATGAGGACATAAATACCATTGTTACACCCACAGCCCCTGCTGCTATACATACTGGACCAATTACTAGAGCTCGTGCACGCCAACTAAATTACCAGGTACTTTCGTTTCTTGGTAATGATTCTAATGTTCATGAGAATATGATGCTGCCTAAATTGGATACATTTGTTTTGCTTACAAATGAAGGGCCTAGCTTGGAGAAGGATGAACATTGGAGCAAGAGAAAGCATGGAGATGATGGCATGCGCAAGGGGAACAAGAACGGAGTTACGAGTGATGATTTCAGGTCTTTGAAGCCACCATAACGAGTGCATGAAGCCTTGGACGAAATATACAAGATGCCACTTCATAAATTTCGTCCAGAGGCTATTATAGGTGCTGCGTCACCTTTTTATTGGGCCAGGCCCATGTAATTTCGAAATACATTAGTATAGGCTATTTTTAGAGTCCGTATGTGTGGGGAAACAAGAGATAGGGTTGATTTCGGACCCCTCCACCAAGGGCCACGAAATTCCCCCTCTCTTCCTCCATATATACAGCCCTTAGGGCACCGTTTAGACTTTTGGTTTTGTTTAGATTAACGTTCGCCATAGCTGCAACTTCGCGTACTTCATTTGTGTTCAACGACCAGACAAAGGCGTCACAGAACCCCACCTTGATCAATAAAGCTTTCATCTTATATTCGTAATATCCAGATTGCAATCTCAGTTTCTTGCTTGTTCTTCGTTTGCTCGCAGGAAACAGACCCTCGTGGTCAGGTTGATCGTGTTCCGGCGTGGACAATAACCTCTCGGAGTTGGTTTAGCGATTGCTAAGGCGCGACGTCCTCGCACGTTCGTAGTCGGATCGTCAAAGTCGACTTCCACCAAAGTGAAATCCATCATCTCATCGAAAGACGGGACACCTTTGCCTCTATCAAGTGGTATCAGATTTCCAGGTTGCTCGGTGAGATTTTACAGTTTTTCATAGTTTAGATCGAGTCTGTTCTTCGTACCTACAGTCCATGAAAAAGCCAAAAAAAATTAGGGTTAGTTCATCATATCCAAACCAATCTGAGCCTTTGCATAATCTTTTTAGGGTTTTGCTTTGTTGAATTTGCGGTTGCATCGTCGTGTCTAGTTGCTGGTCTTAGCGTTAGTCTTTTAGAGTTTCGAGTTCTGGTCATAAGTTGTCACGCCGCCACCGCACCATCATCATCGCCCTTGTCACCTACCACCACCGCTCCGTATCCATATCCATATACCACCACCAATCCGTATCCATATACCACCACCGATCCATATCCATATACTACCACCGCTACCACCACCGCTGCCATATACCACCACCGCTGCCATATACCATCACCATATATCCACCACCAATCTGAGTTCCGTGCATATTAGGTTTGTTTTCGAGATTCATCTAGTTTCCGATTCGTGTTTCCTTGCCGGAGTAGGTCTAAAAAAAAACGTTTAGGCCCAAAATTTTCCGAAAACGCATTTGTCGAAAAAAAAATTGGCTATCCTATCTTTAGGTGTTTCTAAGCGTATTGAGACAGTCGCCGTTATAGAAAGTTTTTTTTGACCCGTTTCCAGTTTTTTGGTCCGGGTAGTCGAAAAAAAAACTTTTGGTCGAAAAAATTTCGTGCCCATCCTGTCAGTTTGACCTGGGAAGAGTTTTGAGACACTCGCCATTATAGTGATTTTTCGCAAAAAAAACAAAAAAAACGCGAAAAAAAAACAAGAGCGCAAAAAAAAAGCGAAAAAAAATTCCAGAGTGTGCTTTTCCCTTGTTTACGTGCAGCGCCGTGATTTTGTTAGTGTTCTAGGCTCGCGTCTCTAGCACGGTCTAGCCTAGGACCAGCACAGTACCGTCGTTGAGCGTTTATTCAACTTTGCATCTCTGAATTGATTATTGCTGACCCCTTTTGCTACCATATTATAAGCCTTCCCAGCTCCTCATACATCTACGTCGTGCATTTGACTCTCCCTGGTAATCGCTCTATCCAAGCTTTGAGAGTTTTGACTACAACGGTTGCCGATCACCGCCTGTTGCTGGGTAAGAACTGGTAAGAATTTGAGTTTTGCTTGGCGGATTTGTGACACCCACCACTACCACTTGTTCGTAGCCTGTAGGATCATATTCTTGTGTCTTTCTATTGCTGCTAACCATGCCAGGATCACAAGCCGACGAGATTTACTGGGAGAACTTATCGAACAAGGAGCTTCATGATAAGTTTCAGCAAATGATGAATGAACAGGTGCAAGATGTGCTGAACAATTTTGAAGAGGCCATGGAGAAGATCACTGGCCTTGAGAAGACGTTCAAAACAAAGCTCGATGACAGATTTAATGAACTGCTTGCGCATCTTCCACCACCGGCTGCACCTGCCGCACCTCTGCAGCAACAACAACAACAACAATTACCTCCTGGTCGCGAAACAGCCCTCCGCCGAGCGAGCCGTGTACTTCTTCGGCCTGGCCAAACTGTTGGTGCTGCTGTTGATACTTCTGTGGCTCCTGCTGCTAATGCGGAGGATGATGAATATGCGGGCGATTATGAGGATGAGGTTGATCAAAATCAGAACTACGTGCAGCCACCAGCACCACCACCAGCAGGTCGACCTCAGGTATATATTCGCAATGGTAGGCCCGCACCACCACCTCAGGTACGAGATGATGTTCATATTCCTAAACTGAAATTGAATATTCCACCATTTGAGGGTAGATATGTTCCTGATATATATCTTCCTTGGGAGTTAGAAACTGAACAACGATTTACATGTTTACAATATCCTGAATAGAGACGGGTTGCTTCTGCTGTTTGTGCTTTCACTAGTTTTGCATGTGTATGGTGGTCTGAACATTGTAGATTATATCCTATTCCAACTACTTGGGCTGCTTTGAAAACTGCTCTGCATACACGTTGGGTTCCACCATATTATCAACGTGAATTGCTTCAAAAATTGTAGCGTTTAAGACAAGGAAACTTTTTTGTAGAAGAATATTACCAGGAGTTACAAACTGGCATGATTAGATGTGGTATTGTTGAGGAGAATGAAGCTATGCTTGCATGTTTTCTGGGCGGATTAAATAGAGAGATTCAGACCATTCTAGACTATAAGGAGTATACTAATATCACTCGTTTATTCCATCTTGCTTGTAAAGCTGAACGTGAAGTGCAGGATCGACAAGCATTGGGGCGAACTAACTTTTCTGCAGGCCGACCTTCATCCTGGACACCGCGTGCATCTTCTACTTCAACTGCACCAGCACCTCCATCAGGTGCCACCTCCAGCCGTGATACAAGAAAACAGGCACAACCACCATTATCTGCCAAGAGCGCACCTGCGGGGCCTGCACAACGTTCTTCTTCTTCCATAGCATCAACAGGGCACACAATTGATATTATATGTCGTCGTTGTAAGGGAGGAGGTCATTATGCGAGAGAATGCAAATCTCAGCATGTGATGATTACTACCGAGGATGGTGGGTATGAGTCCGCTAGTGACTATGATGAGGAGACTTTCGCTCTTATTACACGTGAAGAACATGGTGGAGATGATTCTGATCATGAGACGCAATACATGGCTCCTGAAGACGCTGACAGGTATGAATGTTTAGTTGCTCAACGTGTTTTGAGTGTGCAGGTCACACAAGTTGAGCAAAATCAGAGGCACAATTTGTTCCATACCAAGGGAGTTGTGCAGGAACGTTCTGTGCGCGTCATCATAAACGGAGGGAGCTGTAACAACTTGGCTAGCATGGAGATGGTGGAGAAGCTTTCTCTCACCACAAGACCACATCCACATCCTTACTACATCCAATGGTTCAACAACAGCGGCAAGGTTAAGGTAACACGTACTGTTCGTGTGCATTTTTGTATCTCTACATATGCTGATTATGTTGATTGTGATGTGGTACCTATGCAAGCATGTTCCTTATTACTTCGTAGACCATGGCAATTTGATAAAAATTATGTACACCATGGTAGAAACAATCAGTATACTCTTGTTCATAAGGATAAAAATATTACTTTGCTTCCTATGACTCCTGATTCCATTTTGAAAGATGATATTAATAGAGCTAATAAAGCAAAACAGGAGAAGAATAAGAGTGAAAATCAGATTGTGGCAAAAGAATTTCAGCAACAAATGAAGCCTAATAATAAACCATCTAGTGTTGCTTCTGAAATTAAATTGAAAAGTGCATGTTTATTTGCCACCAAATCTGATATTGATGAGCTAGATTTCAGCAAATCTGTCTGCTATGCTTTTGTGTGCAAAAAGGCATTATTTTCATTCGAGGACGTGACTTCCTCTTTGCCTCCTGCTGTCACTAACATTTTGCAGGAGTTCGCTGACGTCTTTCCACAAGACATGCCACCGGGATTACCGCCTATTCAAGGGATTGAGCATCAGATTGACTTAATTCCCGGTGCTTCACTGTCAAACCGTGCGCCATACCGTACCAATCCAGAGGAGACGAAGGAGATTATGCGTCAAGTACAAGAGCTTCTCGACAAAGCTTATATACGCGAATCCCTTAGTCCTTGTGCTATTCCTATTATTCTAGTGCCGAAAAAGGATGGTACATCACGTATGTGTGTTGATTGTAGAGGCATTAATAATATTACTATTCATTATCGTCATCATATTCCTAGGCTAGATTATATGCTTGATGAATTGAGTGGCTCTACAATATTCTCCAAAGTTGATTTGCGTAGTGGATACCATCAAATTCGTATGAAATTGGGAGATGAATGGAAAACAACATTTAAAACTAAGTTTGGATTATATGAGTGGTTAGTCATGCCTTTTGGGTTAACTAATGCACCTAGTACTTTCATGAGATTAATGAATGAAGTTTTACATGCTTTCATTGGATGATTTGTGGTAGTTTACTTTGATGATATATTGATTTATAGCAGATCTTTGGAAGAACATTTGGAACATTTACGTGTTGTTTTTATTGCTCTACGTGATGCACGTTTGTTTGGTAAACTTGGGAAGTGCACCTTTTGCACCGACCAAGTATCTTTTCTTGGCTATGTTGTTACTCCACAGGGAATTGAAGTTGATAAAGCCAAGATTGAAGCTATTGAGAGTTGGCCGCAACCCAAAATGGTCACACAAGTGAGGAGTTTTCTTGGCCTCGCTGGATTTTATAGGCGTTTTGTGAGAGATTTCAGCACCATTGCTGCACCTCTCAATGAGCTTACAAAGAAAGATGTGCCTTTTCTGTGGGGTACCGCACAGGAAGAAGCCTTCACGGTATTGAAAGATAAGTTGACACATGCTCCTTTACTCCAACTTCCTGATTTTAATAAGACTTTTGAGCTTGAATGTGATGCTAGTGGAATTGGATTAGGAGGTGTGTTATTACAAGATGGCAAACCTGTTGCATACTTTTCTGAAAAATTGAGTGGGCCTAGTCTGAATTATACTACTTATGATAAAGAATTATATGCTCTTGTTCGGACTTTAGAAACATGGCAACATTATTTATGGCCCAAAGAATTTGTTATACATTCTGATCATGAATCTTTGAAACATATTAAAAGTCGAGCTAAACTGAATCGTAGACATGCTAAATGGGTTGAATTCGTTGAGACTTTCCCTTATGTCATTAAACACAAGAAGGGAAAAGAAAATGTTATTGCTGATGCATTGTCTCGTTGCTATACTATGCTTTCACAACTTGACTTCAAAATATTTGGTTTGGAGACCATCAAAGATCAATATGTGCATGATGCTGATTTTAAAGAAGTAATGCAGAATTGTAAAGAAGGCAGAATGTGGAACAAGTTTGTCATTAATGATGGATTTGTGTTTCGTGCTAACAAGCTATGCATTCCAGCTAGCTCCGTTCGTCTTTTGTTGTTGCAGGAGGCGCATGGAGGAGGATTAATGGGACACTTTGGCGTGAAGAAGACGGAGGACGTACTTGCTACACATTTCTTTTGGCCCAAGATGAGACGGGATGTTGAGCGTTTTATTGCTCGCTGCACTACATGTCAAAAAGCTAAGTCACGACTCAATCCTCATGGTTTATATATGCCTTTGCCTGTACCTAGTGTTCCTTGGGAGGATATATCTATGGACTTTGTTTTGGGTTTACCTCGAACAAAGAAGGGGAGGGATAGCATATTTGTTGTCGTGGATAGATTCTCGAAAATGGCACACTTTATACCATGTCATAAAAGCGATGATGCTGTTAATGTTGCTGATTTGTTCTTTCGTGAAATTATTCGCTTGCATGGTGTGCCAAATACTATTGTTTCAGATCGTGATACTAAATTTCATAGCCACTTTTGGAGATGTTTATGGGCTAAGTTGGGGACTAAACTGCTTTTTAGTACTACTTGTCACCCCCAAACTGATGGACAAACTGAAGTAGTCAATAGAATGTTGTCTACTATGCTTAGGGCTGTTTTGAAGAATAATAAGAAAATGTGGGAGGAATGCTTGCCTCATATTGAATTTGCTTATAATCGTTCATTGCATTCTACTACTAAGATGTGCCCTTTTGAAGTTGTGTATGGTTTCCTACCTCGTGCACCTATTGATTTGTTGCCTCTTCCATCTTCGGAGAAGGTTAATTTTGATGCTAAACAACATGCTGAATTGGTTTTAAAAATGCATGAGTTAACTAAGGAAAACATTGAGCGTATGAATGCTAAATATAAACTTGCTGGAGATAAGGGTAGAAAACATGTTGTGTTTGCACCTGGAGATCTTGTTTGGTTACATTTGCGTAAGGATAGATTTCCTAATTAGCGCAAATCAAAGCTAATGCCACGTGCTGATGGTCCCTTTAAGGTGTTAGAGAAAATAAATGATAATGCATACAAACTTGAGCTGCCTGCAGATTTTGGGTTAGTCCCACTTCTAACATTGCAGATTTGAAGCCTTATTTGGGTGAGGAAGATGAACTTCCGTCGAGGACGACTTCATTTCAAGAAGGGGAGGATGATGAGGACATCAATACCATTGTTACACGCACAGCCCCTGCTGCTATACATACTGGACCAATTACTAGAGCTCGTGCACGCCAACTAAATTACCAGGTACTTTGGTTTCTTGGTAATGATTCTAATGTTCATGAGAATATGATGCTGCCTAAATTGGATACATTTGTTTTGCTTACAAATGAAGGGCCTAGCTTGGAGAAGGATGAACATTGGAGCAAGAGAAAGCATGGAGATATGGCTTGCGCAAGGGGAACAAGAACGGAGTTACGAGTGATGATTTCAGGTCTTTGAAGCCACCATAACGAGTGCATGAAGCCTTGGACGAAATATACAAGATGCCACTTCATAAATTTCGTCCAGAGGCTATTATAGGTGCTGCGTCACCTTTTTTTGGGCCAGGCCCATGTAATTTCGAAATACATTAGTATAGGCTATTTTTAGAGTCCGTATGTGTGGGGAAACAAGAGATAGGGTTGATTTCGGACCCCTCCACCAAGGGCCACGAAATTCCCCCTCTCTTCCTCCATATATACAGCCCTTAGGGCACCGTTTAGACTTTGGGTTTTGTTTAGATTAACGTTCGCCATAGCTGCAACTTCGCGTACTTCGTTTGTGTTCAACGACCAGACAAAGGCGTCACAGAACCCCACCTTGATCAATAAAGCTTTCATCTTATATTCGCAATATCCAGATTGCAATCTCAGTTTCTTACTTGTTCTTCGTTTGCTCGCAGGAAACAGACCCTCGTGGTCAGGTTGATCGTATTCCGGCGTGGTCGATAACCTCTCGGAGTTGGTTTAGCGATTGCTAAGGCGCGACGTCCTCGCACGTTCGTAGTCGGATCGTCAAAGTCGACTTCCACCAAAGTGAAATCCATCAACGGTTGCCGATCACCGCCTGTTGCTGGGTAAGAACTGGTAAGAATTTGAGTTTTGCTTGACGGATTTGTGACACCCACCACTACCACTTATTCGTAGTCTATAGGATCATATTCTTGTGTCTTTCTATTGCTGCTAACCATGCCAGGATCACAAGCCGACGAGATTTACTGGGAGAACTTATCGAACAAGGAGCTTCATGATAAGTTTCAGCAAATGATGAATGAACAGGTGCAAGATGTGTTGAACAATTTTTAAGAGGCCATGGAGAAGATCACTGGCCTTGAGAAGACGTTCAAAACAAAGCTCGATAACAGATTTAATGAACTGCTTGCGCGTCTTCCACCACCGGCTGCACCTGCCGCACCTCTGCAGCAACAACAACAACAACAATTACCTCCTGGTCGCGAAACAGCCCTCCGCCGAGCGAGCCGTGTACTTCTTTGGCCTGGCCAAACTGTTGGTGCTGCTGTTGATACTTCTGTGGCTCCTGCTGCTAATGCGGAGGATGATGAATATGCAGGCGATTATGAGGATGAGGTTGATCAAAATCAGAACTACGTGCAGCCACCAGCACCACCACCAGCAGGTCGACCTCAGGTATATATTCGCAATGGTAGGCCCGCACCACCACCTCAGGTACGAGATGATGTTCATATTCCTAAACTGAAATTGAATATTCCACCATTTGAGGGTAGATATGTTCCTAATATATATCTTACTTGGGAGTTAGAAACTGAACAACGATTTACATGTTTACAATATCCTGAATAGAGACGGGTTGCTGATGCTGTTTGTGCTTTCACTAGTTTTGCATGTGTATGGTGGTCTGAACATTGTAGATTATATCCTATTCCAACTACTTGGGCTGCTTTGAAAACTACTATGCGTACGCGTTGGGTTCCACCATATTATCAACGTGAATTGCTTCAAAAATTGTAGCGTTTAAGACAAGGAAATTTTTTTGTAGAAGAATATTATCAGGAATTACAAACTGGCATGATTAGATGTGGTATTGTTGAGGAGAATGAAGCTATGCTTGCACGTTTTCTGGGTGGATTAAATAGAGAGATTCAGACCATTCTAGACTATAAGGAGTATACTAATATCACTCGTTTATTCCATCTTGCTTGTAAAGCTGAATGTGAAGTGCAGGATCGACAAGCATCAGGGCGAACTAACTTTTCTGCAGGCCGACCTTCATCATGGACACCGCGTGCATCTTCTACTTCAACTGCACCAGCACCTCCATCAGGTGCCACCTCCAGCCGTGATACAAGAAAACAGGCACAACCACCATTATCTGCCAAGAGCGCACCTGCGGGGCCTGCACAACGTTCTTCTTCTTCCATAGCATCAACAGGGCACACAAGTGATATTATTTGTCGTCGTTGTAAGGGAGGAGGTCATTATGCGAGAGAATGCAAATCTCAGCGTGTGATGATTGCTACCGAGGATGGTGGGTATGAGTCCGCTAGTGACTATGATGAGGAGACTTTCGCTCTTATTACACGTGAAGAACATGGTGGAGATGATTCTGATCATGAGAAGCAATACATGGCTCCTGAAGACGCTGACAACTATGAATGTTTAGTTGCTCAACATGTTTTTTGTGTGCAGGTCACACAAGCTGAGAAAAATCAGAGGCACAATTTGTTCCATACCAAGGGAGTTGTGCAGGAACGTTCTGTGCGCGTCATCATAAACGGAGGGAGCTGTAACAACTTGGCTAGCATGGAGATGGTGGAGAAGCTTTCTCTCACCACAACACCACATCCACATCCTTACTACATCCAATGGTTCAACAACAGCGGCAAGGTTAAGGTAACACGTACTGTTCATGTGCATTTTTGTATCTCTACATATGCTGATTATGTTGATTGTGATGTGGTACCTATGCAAGCATGTTCCTTATTACTTCGTAGACCATGGCAATTTGATAAAAATTATGTACACCATGGTAGAAACAATCAGTATACTCTTGTTCATAAGGATAAAAATATTACTTTGCTTCCTATGACTCCTGATTCCATTTTGAAAGATGATACTAATAGAGCTAATAAAGCAAAACAGGAGAAGAATAAGAGTGAAAATCAGATAGTGGCAAAAGAATTTGAGCAACAAATGAAGCCTAATAATAAACCATCTACTGTTGCTTCTGAAATTAAATTGAAAAGTGCATGTTTATTTGCCACCAAATCTGATATTGATGAGCTAGATTTCAGCAAATTTGTCTGCTATGCTTTTGTGTGCAAAGAGGCATTATTTTCATTCGAGGATGTGCCTTCCTCTTTGCCTCCTGCTGTCACTAACATTTTGCAGGAGTTCGCTGACGTCTTTCCACAAGACGTGCCACCGGGATTACCGCCTATTCGAGGGATTGAGCATCAGATTGACTTAATTCCCGGTGCTTCACTTCCAAACCATGCGCCATACCGTACCAATCAAGAGGAGACGAAGGAGATTATGCGTCAAGTACAAGAGCTTCTCGACAAAGGTTATATACGCGAATCCCTTAGTCCTTGTGTTGTTCCTATTATTCTAGTGCCGAAAAAGGATGGTACATCACGTATGTGTGTTGATTGTAGAGGCATTAATAATATTACTATTCATTATCGTCATCATATTCCTAGGCTAGATGATATGCTTGATGAATTGAGTGGCTCTACAATATTCTCCAAAGGTGATTTGCGTAGTGGATACCATCAAATTCATATGAAATTGGGAGATGAATGGAAAACAGCATTTAAAACTAAGTTTGGATTATATGAGTGGTTAGTCATGCCTTTTGGGTTAACTAATGCACCTAGTACTTTCATGAGATTAATGAATGAAGTTTTACATGCTTTCATTGGATGATTTGTGGTAGTTTACTTTGATGATATATTGATTTATAGTAGATCTTTGGAAGAACATTTGGAACATTTACGTGTTGTTTTTATTGCTCTACGTGATGCACGTTTGTTTGGTAAACTTGGGAAGTGCACCTTTTGCACCGACCGAGTATCTTTTCTTGGCTATGTTGTTACTCCACAGGGAATTGAAGTTGATAAAGCCAAGATTGAAGCTATTGAGAGTTGGCCGCAACCCAAAACGGTCACACAAGTGAGGAGTTTTCTTGGCCTCGCTGGATTCTATAGGCGTTTTGTGAGAGATTTCAGCACCATTGCTGCACCTCTCAATGAGCTTACAAAGAAAGATGTGCCTTTTCTGTGGGGTACCGCACAGGAAGAAGCCTTCACGGTATTGAAAGATAAGTTGACACATGCTCCTTTACTCCAACTTCCTGATTTTAATAAGACTTTTGAGCTTGAATGTGATTCTAGTGGAATTGGATTAGGAGGTGTGTTATTACAAGATGGCAAACCTGTTGCATACTTTTCTAAAAAAATTGAGTGGGCCTAGTCTGAATTATTCTACTTATGATAAAGAATTATATGCTCTTGTTCGGACTTTAGAAACATGGCAACATTATTTATGGCCCAAAGAATTTGTTATACATTCTGATCATGAATCTTTGAAACATATTAAAAGTCAAGCTAAACTGAATCGTAGACATGCTAAATGGGTTGAATTCATTGAGACTTTCCCTTATGTCATTAAACACAAGAAGGGAAAAGAAAATGTTATTGCTGATGCATTGTCTCGTTGCTATACTATGCTTTCACAACTTGACTTCAAAATATTTGGTTTGGAGACCATCAAAGATCAATATGTGCATGATGCTGATTTTAAAGATGTAATGCAGAATTGTAAAGAAGGCAGAATGTGGAACAAGTTTGTCATTAACGATGGATTTGTGTTTCATGCTAACAAGCTATGCATTCCAGCTAGCTCCGTTCGTCTTTTGTTGTTGCAGGAGGCGCATGGAGGAGGATTAATGGGACACTTTGGCGTGAAGAAGACGCAGGACGTACTTGCTACACATTTCTTTTGGCCAAAGATGAGACGGGATGTTGAGCGTTTTATTGCTCGCTGCACTACATGTCAAAAAGCTAAGTCACGACTCAATCCTCATGGTTTATATATGCCTTTGCCTGTACCTAGTGTTCCTTGGGAGGATATATCTATGGACTTTGTTTTAGGTTTACCTCGAACAAAGAAGGGGAGGGATAGCATATTTGTTGTCGTGGATAGATTCTCGAAAATGGCACACTTTATACCATGTCATAAAAGCGATGATGCTGTTAATGTTGCTGATTTGTTCTTTCGTGAAATTATTCGCTTGCATGGTGTGCCAAATACTATTGTTTCAGATCGTGATACTAAATTTCATAGCCACTTTTGGAGATGTTTATGGGCTAAGTTGGGGACTAAACTGCTTTTTAGTACTACTTGTCACCCCCAAACTGATGGACAAACTGAAGTAGTCAATAGAACGTTGTCTACTATGCTTAGGGCTGTTTTGAAGAATAATAAGAAAATGTGGGAGGAATGCTTGCCTCATATTGAATTTTCTTATAATCGTTCATTGCATTCTACTACTAAGATGTGCCCTTTTGAAGTTGTGTATGGTTTCCTACCTCGTGCACCTATTGATTTGTTGCCTCTTCCATCTTCGGAGAAGGTTAATTTTGATGCTAAACAACGTGCTGAATTGGTTTTAAAAATGCATGAGTTAACTAAGGAAAACATTGAGCGTATGAATGCTAAATATAAACTTGCTGGAGATAAGGGTAGAAAACATGTTGTGTTTGCACCTGGAGATCTTGTTTGGTTACATTTGCGTAAGGATAGATTTCCTAATTAGCGCAAATCAAAGCTAATGCCACGTGCTGATGGTCCCTTTAAGGTGTTAGAGAAAATAAATGATAATGCATACAAACTTGAGCTGCCTGCAGATTTTGGGTTAGTCCCACTTCTAACATTGCAGATTTGAAGCCTTATTTGGGTGAGGAAGTTGAACTTCCGTCGAGGACGACTTCATTTCAAGAAGGGGAGGATGATGAGGACATCAATACCATTGTTACACGCACAGCCCCTGCTGCTATACATACTGGACCAATTACTAGAGCTCGTGCACGCCAACTAAATTACCAGGTACTTTCGTTTCTTGGTAATGATTCTAATGTTCATGAGAATATGATGCTGCCTAAATTGGATACATTTGTTTTGCTTACAAATGAAGGGCCTAGCTTGGAGAAGGATGAACATTGGAGCAAGAGAAAGCATGGAGATGATGGCATGCGCAAGGGGAACAAGAACGAAGTTACGAGTGATGATTTCAGGTCTTTGAAGCCACCATAACGAGTGCATGAAGCCTTGGACGAAATATACGAGATGCCACTTCATAAATTTCGTCCAGAGGCTATTATAGGTGCTGCGTCACCTTTTATTGGGCCAGTCCCATGTAATTTCGAAATACATTAGTATAGGCTATTTTTAGAGTCCGTATGTGTGGGGAAACAAGAGATAGGGTTGATTTCGGACCCCTCCACCAAGGGCCACGAAATTCCCCCTCTCTTCCTCCATATATACAGCCCTTAGGGCACCGTTTAGACTTTGGGTTTTGTTTAGATTAAAGTTCGCCATAGCTGCAACTTCGCGTACTTCGTTTGTGTTCAACAACCAGACAAAGGCGTCATAGAACCCCACCTTGATTAATAAAGCTTTCATCTTATATTTGCAATATCCAGATTGCAATCTCAGTTTCTTGCTTGTTCTTCGTTTGCTCGCAGGAAACAGACCCTCGTGGTCAGGTTGATCGTACTCCGGCGTGGTCAATAACCTCTCGGAGTTGGTTTAGCAATTGCTAAGGCGCGACGTCCTCGCACGTTCGTAGTCGGATCGTCAAAGTCGACTTCCACCAAAGCGAAATCCATCATCTCATCGAAAGATGGGACACCTTTTCCTCTATCACTCGGGAATACATATGGTTTCTATGTAGACCTCAAAGTTGACTAGTGACTTGCTACACAGGTGACAACCTCATGCCTGTGAAGGGTCACTGTAGATAGGCAGGATTCTACAGCCTTTTTCCTTTCTAGTTGTCTGTGCTCAGATAAGTTTAGCTTCCGCAAGTGTTTGTATGTTTGTATGACTTGAGTTTTGGGTCGTGTGACCCCTACCTATATGGATATGTTATGTAGGCTCTTCGGAGCCTCATAAATAAATACTTTGAGTCATAGAGTTTTGTTGTGATGCCATGCTGAATTTGCACATATCGAGCATATTGTGTGTATGTTAGTGAAATGCTTGGTATGTGTGGGATTTGACACCTAGTTGTTTATTCTTGGTAGCCTTCCTTATGGGGAAATGTCTCCTATTGCTTCCACTGAGCCATGGTAGCTTGCTAGTGCTCCGGAACACATGGATTGATCGGCATGTGTCCTTCTTTGCTCCTGTGTATGTCCCTTCGGGGAAATGCCACGCGGTGTTTTAACGGAGTCCTTGTAGCTTGCTAGGACTCGGTTGCACACGCTGATGATCGACACGTGCATTATTGGGTCATGTATGTGTGTCCCTGTAAGTCTGTGCCACCTTGGGTTTACGGCTAGTCATGTAGGCCTGGATTCTCCGTCGTGTGGATGCTAGCAACATAGTCATAGACGTGAGCCAAAAGGCGCAAACGGTCCCTGCCAAGGTAAGGCTACAGTCATGGGAATAATGTGCGTGAGGCCGCAATGTGATATGATGTGTTACGTGCTATATCGGTGTGACTTAGGATCGGGGTCCTGACACATGCAAACCGGCCCAAGAGGCCATATATCCCTCTCCTTCGTCCCCCTTTGCACCAGCACTATAAATGGACGATCCCCTCCTCTTATCCAGGGTTAGCAAAGTATATTGAACTAAAATCTAGAGAGCTTTGCTAATCTACCACCCCACTGAAGCCCAATACCTCCATTAAAGAAGATCCATTTGTGGATGTAGGGACCCTATAAGGGAAGATCCTCCCTGGATGCAAGGCCCCTACTCTAGGGAAGATCTATCTACCTCCAAGACCTCTCCTTTGGATTTGATAAGAACCCTACCCAAGAGCTATTTCCCTTTTTTACTATACACAATAGGGAAAGCCCCATTTCAACTTTTATATTAAACTAAACAAAGGTCCTTACAAGGCTTGAGGTAAGCCAAACAGAAGCAAAAGAGCATAAAACAAAAAAGAAAGAAATCTAAACTAAACTAAAAAAATGAGAACACAGAAAATAAAAGGAAGTGAAATCAAAAAACAAGGCCCTAGTCTAATTTTGTACAAGAGCAGCCAGCCATGTAGAGTACACTACAACAAACTTCCTATTCATTCAATGCTTTGGTAAAATGAGCTCCCTGTAGTAAATATCCTTCCACCTTTGGAATGACTACTAGATTTGCTAGAAGGTGTTCCTTGAAATCTAAATGGCCTAGGCAGCTAGAATGATGATATCCATAGAAAAATGACATTTTAATCTGACTTCAAAATCTTCCACTGCCCTGAGGAAAGCATATGGAATTGCTCTAGTTGGTCATATGAAATCCCAGCATCTTGCGGCAAAAGGACAACCCCAAGACAAATAAAACAGAGTCTCTTCTCGTTGGCAATTCATCAGAGCATAGTTTTAGGATTCTAGGTAGAAAGACTTTCTTCTTAATAAATTTCTTCTATTGACTCTATCATGCAGAGCTATCCAAAAAAACACTTTATGTTCGAGTTGACAGGAACTCTTCCATATCCACTGGAGGTGAGGAGGCACTAACCTATTCTAATCATGTAGTTATAAGCTTTAGCATATGAGAATTTTTCTGAACCACACACATAAGTCCATGTATCTTTATAGTATATGAATACAGAATTTGTAATCTCCTCATAAATAACCTCTAATTGCTGAAATTCCTCATAGTCCTGAAAGTGGCAAGTGAAACATGTCTTCCAGATATTATTCCTGAGTTGCTTTTCGTACTGTGTTGTGTTCATCTTTGACAAAAGGAGAATAAATGGGGAAAACATTGATATAGGCAGCTAAAGTGTCACCGATCTGTCCAGAAGTACACTTATTGACCATCCCCTAGATTACATTTTGATGCAAGCATCCCACGTCCATCCCCATGCACACTCCAACTACTCTCCAAGCCCCAAGAGGACATATGACGAGACCTCAAGCATACGCCATTGGACACAAGGTGAACTCGATCCTCTCTAAACCTTCACTTTCCACACGTGAGACATGGTTGCTACTTCAAGCGCGGACCTTGTGCATACTCAGGTACACCCGAGGAGACCATGGAGAACCCAAGGACCAACGCCGAGCGTGCGCGGAAGCAAAGGAAGAAGAAGGAAGAAGAGTCTGCTGCTACAGCAGCTGGACATCCGGCCATGTCCCGGACATCCGGCCCAGCCCGGACATCCGGCCCAACCACTGGAAATCTGGCCTCCATCACAGAATGCATCTGGAGGCAACCCCGACAGCCCGGACATCCGGTCCCATGCCCCGGACATCCAGCTCCTCCCGAAGCCCCGAACATCCGGCCCTCCTTGCCGGAAATCCGGCCCCTGGTATCCAGAGAGCAACCGCAGGGCACCCAGGTCATCCCAGACATCCGGCCTCCACGCCCAGACATCCGTCCCGTCGCGAAGCCCCGGACATCCGGCGCCTGTCTACGCACATTGAACGGGCCAAGGGCCCATGTATCCCTCTCACTTACCCCTTCGAGGCTAAGGCCTATAAATACTCCACCACCTCCTCCTAGTTAGGGTTAGCGTTGATTTAGCTCATTTGTGAGATAGAGCCTCGCTCATCCATTGGATCTCCTCCTCGTGAGAGACCGCGGCCTCTTCGGAGAAGATCCACTTGGATTCAAGACCCCTTTACGGGAAGATCCCCTCGTGGATTCAAGACCTCCTTTCGGAGAAGAACGGTTACCTTTGTATCTTTCCTTTGTTGATTTTGAATCTTGTGCTACCTCATGTGTTCGGTGATCTTGCCCTTGTGTGATCGATACTTGTCGGTTGAGTGATTCTCTCGTTCCTCCCCGTGATTTCCCCTTTGTGTTTTCCGCGCGTTCTTTGTGTTTTCCCGTAGGATCCACTCCAAACGTGAAAGATCGGCCCCTAGGGTTCCGCCCTACATCATCTTGGTATCAGGAGCCACGTTGATCACGTTTTTGGAGCCCCTACCCCGTGTTTTCTAGCTTGATTTTGTTGATTTCATCCTAAATCCGAAAATCCCCACCAAAAATAGCCCCCAATTTTTTTGTGATTTGTTGGTTTGATGATGTTTTGTTGATTTTGATCCATGGATTTGCTTGGTTTCAAGTGGATCTAACTTTCCCCCAAGTTTCTCCATTTTCCATCCACGAAATCTCTCCAATTTTGCCCCTGAAATCATCAAATTCCGCCCCAAAATCGAGTTCCTCGAGTTCATCCTCGGATTTGGAGCCCGGACATCCGGCCCGACCCCCGGACATCCGGCCAGCCCGGACATCCGCCCATTAGCCCAGACATCCGGCTCCTGGAGCGAGTTTTCACGCGCGGTTCTGGACATCAGGTCCCGGAAATCCGGCCCGAGCCCCGAATGTCCGGCCCGTGGGATTTCAGTATTTTCCGTTTCACCGTTTTGACCATAACTAATTCATCCGGAGTCCGTTTTTGACGTTCTTTAGCTCGTTTTGAAGCTATTGACATACCCCATCCCACAAAAATACCACCAACATCATTTGACTCCATCAAATTTTGTGAAGCTTGGCTTCTTTACCTAGGGCTTCCACCATATCATCCGTATAACCACCACCGACTTCCGCAACCTAACCCATTTTGTTCCCCATAGCATTTGAGGTTGTTTGAGTAGTGACTTAAGTCTCCTAAGGTGTTTCGGCTACTTAGGGACGGTTGCTTCTTCATCAACCACCACCACCTCCGCATAGACGTGCCCACCATACACTTCCGACACCCAACTTAACCCAATTTTGTTTGAGCTTGTTCGAGTTGTGGCTTGTGTCTCCTAAGGTCTTTCGGCTACTTAGGGACGGCAAATTCAACTCCGACACGTGTATAGCCCATCATGCCACTTCCGCATTGCCAAGTGCAAACCACCACCGCTTTCCGCTACCACCTGTTTGACATTTGACGTGTGAGATTTTGAGTTCGCGGTTTTTTCCGCTTCCTAAGGTGTTTCGGCTACTTAGGGACGAGTCTCCGTAATCTTGGTTTCTACATCAAGAACACCGCTACTCATCATCGCCGGACGGTAACCTCCATATCATCTTGGTATCGTGGTATCCTTCCATTGTATATTCCCCTTGCCATTGCATTGTTAAACCCTAGCCCATTTTGCGTTACTTGCCTATTGAGACTAGCCATTTGAGTATTGCCGGCAACGTTACTTGTGCACATTAGTGATCATACTTCCCATAGAATATATACCATATCATCATGGTGCATATATTGGTGTCATATCTTGTGTCACAAGTTTGTTCCCGCATATACACAATTGCTATCTTGGTTTGTGCATTGTGCAAAAGTGGCCATAAAAAATAAAATTAAAATAAAGCTTTTAAGCAAAAGAAAGAGAGCAAAGAAGCTTGTAAGCAAGTGCCATAGCATCAGACCACATTGCACATAAGATTGTCATATCCGATCATCTTGGATCATCTTGAGAGAAACACCGGGAACCATACATACATAGCATACTTGGGACAGAAGTTTATCCATTTTACATCTTATAGGTTGTGCACAAGTGTCGTATCCGCCAATAGAGCAATCGTGCTAGCGTCTCTCTTGAGTTGTGCAACACGAGCATTTTCCGTGGATTCCACATTTTGCGCTCACTCCTTGGTTGCACGACCCCATTTATCTATCCGTGTGTATGTTTCCGTGTGCCATCCATATTGCTATTGGTCCATTTGTTTCACTTGCGAATTTGTGAATCTTTTTCAACATTATTAACTCTTGCTAACATTTTGCATTAAATTTTTGTGCCACTATCCTCACCGAGCTCCTCCATAAGCTTTACTTGTGTAGATGTGAGAACCGACAGGGATTGGTACCAATAGTGCTATTTCATTGTCCGCATTTGAGTGAACTTGATTCATTGTCAACATCAGTCAAGGTACATTGGTATAAGTTCTTCTCTTTCTCCCACTCATATTTGCTCGAGTCTTGTGATGGATAGGCAAGGCATTTCCTCTCCGGTCTACGGCAACAACGACGGCGTGAACAACTACATCTCCAAAGCTTCCATCTTCGATCTACAACAACAAATACAAGGCGCACAATAAAGATTGCGAGAGCGCATCGAGAACATCTCCATCGACATTCGTCACTCCGAAGCAAGGAAAAGGGACTACATCGACAAGAAGCTTTCCGCACATAAAGAGGAGCAAGATGCAAGGATGGAGGAGATTAGAGCCTTGATCAAGTCTTCTTCCCCTTCATCATCTTCAAGGTGGCGACGTTCAAGCCACAAGTCTTCGAAGCTCGAAAACGATGCAAGTGCAAATCGTCCTCGTCCACATCTCCATGGCGACCACCATCACATTCGTGATCAACATCGTCATGAAGGGCAAGTCACCTCCAAGCAACATGTGCACGACGACGACGAACGACATCTTCTACGAGCTCAAGCACGACAACGACATCATCATCATGAAGATGCTCCACAAGCACAAATGCACAAGTCCCAACAAGCCCTACTTCATGCCAAGTCGACGCTTCATGAGCACAAAAGAAGACCGCGAGACAAGCACCACCAAGACGGAGCTACGGCTACCACCACCACTTCGGCATCTTCACCAAGTGCTAACAAGGCATCTTCGCCTTTGGACGTACGCCATCTTCGCCTACTTCCAACGAGTACGCCTACATCGACTTCATCAAGTCCAAGGCGACTACCTACGAGCGAGGGCGACACTTCCATCTTCGGAAGCCCCTCAAGGAAGATGGCCGAGCATGGGAAACTCCCTTCGGTCATGGAGAGGAGCTATGAGGTGCCACATCATATGGGCCTCCAACAACAAGACGGCGACAAGAAGGTCGAGCAAGGGCCATCCCCTTCGACCACGGCGATAGGAGTTGAGCATGGAGACATTTGCACCTACATCGCCCCGACACCCACATATGTCGAGATGCCCCAAGTGCCATGTGAGGAGAGCCACCACCACATGAGTGACATGAGTGACTCCACCATACGTGACATTGAGAGCATTTCCCATGAGAGGATGAGTGTGACCACCACTAGCCCCACACATGAGAGCATGCCACACATCCTATGTGAAGTTGAGCGCCATTTGAGTGACTCCACCAACTATATGAGTGAGTTCGTCCTTGAGGGAGTGAGTGGGCCACAACACTTAGAGAGTGAGGTAGTTGACACGGCATGTGAGGCCACTATGATTTCTAACAACTTAACCTCTACTCCTAGTGGGTTTTCTTCTTTGGTGCTAGGTCTCCTACATGACGACATGCCTACCCTCGACGAGTCCATCCCTCCAATGGGAAAACTAATGGCCATGGTGGACGATGATACGCCCCCCACATGGTTCCATCAAGATGAAGATGACAACGAGTGGATCTTCAACACCTCACCTACAACACATGAGCGATGCTCCAAAGGTAACATAGGTGATGGTGCTTCTCTTGTCCCACTAGAGGACTATCTTACCAATGATTGCTTGCATGATGTTGATCCACCTATTCCCATGCTTCATGCTAGTGTGACTTCCTCATGTCTTGACTTACCTATTTATGATGAATATGATGATGAGCATGTTGAGTTGCCTAGTTGTGATGCTATGCTTCATAGGACATCATGTGAAAATTCTATTGATCACTTCATGTTTGACAATCCATTGAACTTGTCATATGCTATGAGTGAGATCTCCCATATTGCATCTTTACAATCTCAACATAGTAACTATGCATGCCCCATTAAAATCAACCCCATTTGCACTTATGGCATAGATGACGAGATGATGGTCATTGGCTTTTGTTTATCTTGTGATGATATTGCCATGCTTCCTTTACATGATTTGCACAATTCATCTACTATTCCATGCCATGATCACATTGTTCCAAATATGCATTGTTTTGGGTGTTGTCAATATTCTCCACATGATGTTTCTACTCATGCTCATGAGGAGACCCCAATAGTTTCCTCATACATATTAGGAGATCTTGATGCATTTCATACTTTGCATGATTCCCATGATAGTGTACACCATATGCATTCCATGAATAACAATGCTCTAGATATTTCTCATGATGCATTACATCCTTTGAGTCTCCATTATGCCATACATAATAACAAACCTATCATGATGGATGACATGTTTCTATATCACGCATCTCATTTATTTGAGCATTGGATATTTTGTGCTAACCGACACATGCCCGTGCGCATCATGATGGATGATGTGTACATATACCATGCACACACAATTTTCTCTTTGTCTTTGTTTTGTGTAGGTACTCATGTATACTCGTCAACCTCTCAATCCCAAGAGTTGACGAAACGAGCTCTTGAGAGCAAGGATGCTTTGGGATCAGGTGAAGTGTCCTTACCACCATTCTCTTTGCGCAACGACTACACGCATCTATTCTACTTGGCTCTCACACGGCTATGGGCTATTTACCACTTGTCACCTTATGCCCATACTATTGTGTTCACTTTGCATGTTATGCTTGCTTATGCCTTTACCATGCAATTGTGACCCTTGCTTGCATATACCCATGCTTCACCATTATGATACTCCTATGTGTATTTGCATGCTTGGTGGAGATCCTTGTTACTATTGCCATGTTTATCATGTGCCCCATGCTATTGATGCTTGTTGTGTTGGGAGAGTCATGATGACCCATTGCTATTTACATATGGCTTCTCACCAATACATTGATGATATTTTTCTCATATCTTGCTTTCATGCTTGTGATATGTCATGTGCATTATTCATGCCCACTATTTGCACCAATGACATGCTTGCCATGATTCCTCCTAGTATGTTGCATCTTTGCACTACTAGCTTGCTTGACTTGATTGCTATGATTGCTTGCTTGGTTGCATCACCCATGTTCCACTCTTACTCGCTTTCTTGGGTTGATGACATATATGTTCATGCCTATAACATGATATATCTTGATGATTGTCTCTTGTCTCCATTAGTTGCATCTCTCACATCACGTTGTATTGAGTGCAACCATACTATACTTATTGATCCTAGAGACTTTGACTACTTACTTGTGATGCATACTTGTTTGATTGAGCCTATTGTACTTGGTTGTTCTTGCATCATATGCCTCCATACTATGACACGCTCCCTTGTACTTTCTTATGATGAGCATGATGCATACACTTGTTGGGTATCTTACCACTCAAATGATAGGTTTTGCATTTCCGCTAACCTCATTTGTTTTTCCGAGTGTTTGTCATGTTCTTTCATTTTGGAGGTTTCACAAGGCGATGCTGTTATGTGACAACTTGGTCATGCGAAGGCATACACGATGTGCAACACCAACATTTGCGAGAATCTACTAAAGGTGAACTCCTTCCCTTTGAGCCATCCTCAAGTTTGCATATTGGATGGGTCACTCTTCCATTGTTGTTTCCTTTTTGTTGTCTACATGATACATCTCGCGAACGGAGGAGCAACATTGGAGATTGGCTCTATGGACCTTTACATTGAGGAGCGCTCGCACTTATGGGATGCACCTTCGGAATTCCACTCATGCCACGACATCGAGCATTGGTACATCAACACTCCTTTGACACATTGCACTCACACATCCATATTTGTTGATTGTGCTCATACATGTCATGCTCGATGGACATATCATACTCACCACAAGTTAGCACCCTATGCATGGATCGACTCACATTATGATTGCCTTGTTGCATCTTGTATTCCCATGTCATCCATGATATATGAGCTTGTTCACTTCCTTAGCAAATTTGTTGTGATCTTCCTTGATGGCATATTCATACATCATGATCATATGGTCCTCCATCAATTGCATGATGACATTCACATATTGAGCATCCATTGCTATGTTCATGCTTTTGATGCACCATCCCATTATGACATCATTTTGCACCGTGGTTGCATTGCTCATACTCATAACACAATTGTGTGCACAATGATTGCATTTGTTCCCATGAATGCTTTGCATACCATTCTAGACCATCTTGATAAGCTTCATGCACTTTGTCATGAACTATCTTGCCGCACGAACTCATTCTTACATGATGGACACTTTGTGTGCGCTAACCGTGGGGCCAGCGCACGGTGGATTTGAGTTCTTGAAGGGCAACTTCGAAGGGCTCAGGGGGTACGTAGTGGGCCAGATGACCAAGAGTCATCGCTGCAAGATCTACATCGATGACGAAGGCTGGGGTCCCGACGCCGGCTCAATTGAGTACGGATACCGGGTCCCCTTCGGTGGAATCCACGTCTTCATCGGCCGGATCGGTGAGCTGGGCCCTGAACCGGACAACTGCACCGACCTCGTCGAGATGGCTCAGCGCGCGAGGAAGACCCGGACTCAACATGTTATGAAGCATGCCTTCGTGGACTGCATCCACGGAGAGGAACTCTCTGAAGGATCTGAAGATAGGGGTGAGACGGCCGTCCCCTCAGACGGTGATTCGTCCGCCGGCTCAACAGATTCGTTGTACCAAGTGCAAGATGGCATGCTCGGGGGCTGTTCCGATGGCATCAGTATTCCGGACCCCTGTGAGCCGCCAAGATGGGCAGGAGTCTTTATGGCTGGGACTCAGCCCGGCTCAAACTCTACTGCTGCTGCAGTAGTAACGTCCGGGTTAGGAGCAGCCGGGGCAGGTGGCCCTGTGCGCCCACTGGCTCAGGTGCTGATAGACCTCATGGACAAGCTTACGACCCTATTAACCGCAACGGTTATTCCCGCAGATAAAGATGAGCATGACGCGGAGGTGGCACGGGTGCGTGAGGAAATAGCTCAGGCCAAGGAGGCCTTGGCAGCTGAGGACATTAGATTAGCCACAGAGCGGGCGACTCTAGATGCCCGGGCACAACGGCTGCAGTCGGAAGCTTACCAGCTCACGATGAGCTTAAACGCATCCAATGAGGTGATGAGGAGGAGAGATCAGAAAACCCAGTCCCGTTTACCTCCGAATTACGACCCTCGGGTTATCTTTGCTACACCCGGAGCCGGCCCAAGTAACCCGCCAGAGGCCAATCAGCTTATGACAGCCGGAACAGGAGGGCCCGCTAAGCCTCGAGAGATGGCACCACCTCACGTGAGCATGGCACCGCCGCATTATGTGCCGATTCCACCGGGTCACTTTTCCAAACCCATGGAGAACTTAATCGCAGCTTCAACATGTTTGGCGGCTCTTCTCATGGACGGTGATGACCCGGCGGCAGTCGAGACCCGGAGGGTCAGAGAACTTCTCCAGACGGCCTTAGCTCAGCAAGAGACCTATTCTTACAGCCGGGACAGAATTCATTAACCTCCCCCGCCTTGGTTAGTGCCGCCTCGCCAGAACCGGAGCTCGAGTTATAGCAGGCACATGGAGTCTGAAGCTTTGTCAAGCAACGCCCAACGCCGTAACCAGCCCGGTGGCTATAATCCAGTGCAAGACCGAATACGTCAGGAGAACGAGCGGGCGGCTCAGCTAGCGGCTCAACAGACGGCACATCAAGATTTTCCAGAGTATCCAACGACTTCTGTTGAGGCGGGAGTAGCCACTAGAACTGGTGGCGTTCCTTGCCTGGTACCGGCTTTGCGTAATGTGCGGTTACCCAAGGACTTCAAGGGACCTCGAAAAGTGCCGAATTACACGGCCGATTTACAGCCCGGAGCTTGGATCGAAAGTTACGAGATGGCTATGAAGTTATTAGATGTCAGCGATGCGGCGATGGCTAAGTACTTCACCATGATGTTAGATGGAACTGCCTGCTCCTGGTTAAAGGGTCTGCCACCCAATTCCATTGGTTCATGGGCAGAACTGAAAGCCCGTTTCATCCAGAATTTCAAAGACACCTGTAAGCAGTCTATGTCAATTGTTGACTTGACAAATTGTAAACAGGAGGAGGGTGAATCTACGACTCATTGGGTATGCCGGGTCAAGGAGATAATACATTCATCTGACAAGATGGATGCCGGCTCTGCAGTCCTCATGTTGGAAAAGAATTGCCGTTTTGAGCCGCTAAGGCAGAAACTAGGGCGCCTTAAGCGTGATTGCAATGATATGGGTACGCTGATGGCGGCTTTAGTCAAATATGCCGATTCCGATAGTACCAAGGATCCTGCGTCTGATGAGGAAAAGACCGGGAAGGGAAAGAAGAACGGCAATGGAAAAGGTCAGAAGCATAACCCGATGAATCAAGGAGGCAATAAGCGTAAGGCGGAAGGTAACCCGGAGTTTGTGGCCAACGCCAATGCGCAAGGTAACAATCAGAGACGTAAGGGTAAACCGCCTCGATCCGGCGGGTCAGGCCCATCTCTTGAACAACTCCTCAATGAGCCCTGCCCGAGACACGGCACCAGGGAGCGACCCACCACACACATGTGGAAAGATTGTGCGATCATGAAGGCATTTAAGAATTCCAACTCCTATGATGGCCATAATGGGTCTGGTGGCGGTTCAGGGGCTGGCGGTTTTCATGGCCTGGGTGGCGGCTCAGGTTCCGGCTTTCAGGGACGTTAAGGAGGCTATAATCAACAGCAGTCTGGTCAAGGAGAGCAGCAGCAGCAGCAGTCCGGTTACCAAAGCAACCCCAAGCAGTTGAATGGTGGGCAGTACCACGTGTTTACCACTAGCTTATGAAAACGTGACCAGAAGGTTCATAAGAGGGCCGTGAATTCTGTCGAGCCGGCCGATCCCCATTACTTGAGGTGGTCAGAACAGCCCATTGTATGGAGCAGAGAAGATCACCCTCCACGGGTCGATAATGGTCAGTTGGCCTTGGTGGTAGCACCTCAGGTTGGTGGATATAAATTCACTAAGGTACTCATGGACAGGGGTAGTAGCATCAATATCCTCTATTATGAGACCTTTCGACGCATGGGGTTAACTAATAAAAATCTAAGGATGCCCAACACTGTTTTCCATGGAGTGGTCCCTGGTAAGTCGGCTTACCCAGTTGGCAAGATTGAGCTAGAGGTGGCCTTCGGAGACGAATATGACTCCAGAGCTGAGAAGTTGACATTTCAAGTGGTCAAAATCAGGAGCCCATATCATGCTCTATTCGGGCGGCCGGCTTATGCTAAGTTCATGGCCCGGCCGTGTTATGTTTATTTATAGCTCAAGATGCCGGGTCACAAGGGCACCATCATTGTCCATGGAAGTCGGAAGGTGGCATTGGAGTGTGAAGAAGGCGACGCGGCTTATGCTGAGTCGGTCTGTGCGGCAGAAGAGCTCAAATTTTATCAAGATAATGTTGACCCAGCGGATATGACCTCCCTGAAGAAACCAACTACAGAGCACGACCAGGCGTTGAAGTTTAAATCGACTGCCGAGACAAAGCTTGTTGACTTTACCCCGGGTGACCCTTCTAAGCAGTTCAGCATCAGCAGCAATTTGGATCCCAAATAGGAAAGCGCGCTCATCGAGTTCATCCGTGAGAACCGGGACATCTTTGCATGGAAACCTTCTGACATGCCGGGTGTACCGAGGGAACTCGCTGAGCACACTCTCAATATTGATCCGAAGTATAAGCCGGTCAGGGAGTTTCTTCGGTGTTTTAACAAAGAGAGACGGAAAGCTATTGGAGAGGAAGTCGCCTGGCTCTTAGCGACCGGGTTTATCATTGAAGTTTTTCACCCAGAGTGGTTGGCTAACCCAGTGCTTGTCCTCAAGAAGAACGGCACCTGGTGGATGTGTGTGGACTACACGGACTTAAACAAGGCTTGTCCGGCTGATCCCTTTGCTCTCCCCCGTATTGATCAAATCATTGATGCTACGGCGGGTTGTGAATGTTTGAGCTTTTTGGATGCTTACTCTGGTTATCATCAGATCAAAATGGCAGTTAAGGACCAGGAGAAGACGGCTTTCATCACTCCGTTTGGGGCCTTCTGTTATGTATCTATGCCGTTTGGACTCAAGAGTGCTCAGGCGACTTATCAGAGATGTGTGCAGAACTGTCTACACGATCAAATCGGGGGTAATGTTCATGCTTATGTAGATGACATTGTGGTGAAGTCCAGAGAAAAGGAAACCTTAATATCTGATTTAAAAGAGACCTTTGATAATCTCTAGGTTTATAAAATGATGCTTAACCCGCCAAGTGTGTATTTGGTGTACCTGCAGGCAAGCTTTTGGGTTTTCTAGTATCAAACAGAGGCATTGAAGCTAATCTAGAGAAGATTAAGGCATTTACCTCTCTGGCTAAGCCGGCGTGCATTAATGATGTTCAGCGATTGGCGGGTCGTGTTGTCGCTTTAAGCCGGTTCATATGCCGGTTAGGTGAGAAGGCCCTACCTCTATATCAGATGATGAAGAAAACAGACACTTTTGTATGGAGTGATGCTACTAATGCTGCCTTTGAAGACTTGAAGAGACAGTTGTCTGAACCGCCGGTTCTTGCAGCTCCCATTGATAAAGAGCCGTTGCTGTTATACGTGTCTGCCAATTCGCGAGCCGTCAGTGTTGCCATCGTGGTGGAGCGTAAGGAAGCTGGCAAGGAGCATCTGGTTCAACGACCGGTTTACTACATCAGTGAGGTGCTCATTGAATCTAAACAAAGGTATCCACATTGGCAGAAACTTGTTTACGGAGTGTTTATGGCCAACCGGAAGTTGAAGCAGTACTTTCAAAGTCACCCTATAACTGTGGTAAGTTCTGCCCCTTTGGGAGACATCATTCAGAACAGGGAGGCCACAGGACGAGTCGCCAAGTGGGCCATCGAGCTTGGGCCTCATGATTTGAAGTATATGCCACGTACTGCTATTAAGTCTCAGGCCTTGGTGGACTTTATCAATGATTGGACAGAGTTACAGGCCCCTGAGGAGAAGCCAGATAACACATATTGGATTATTCATTTTGACGGGTCCAGGCAGCTAGAAGGCTCGGGGGCTAGAGTCGTTTTAACTTCCCCTCGAGGTGAAAATTTTTCTTATAGACTCCGGCTTGTGTTTCCATGTACTAACAATGCAGCTGAATACGAGGCCTTACTCCATGGTATCCGGATGGCCAAGGAGATGAATTTAAGCCGGGTAAGGTGCTTGGGCGACTCAGATCTTGTGGCTCAACAGGTGTCAGGCAAGTGGGATTCCAAGGATCCCCTTATGGCGGCTTCTCGTCATGAAGTAGATGCTATGGCTGGTCACTTCAAGGGTTATCAAGTGGAACACATTGATCGAAGGAAGAATGAGGCGGCTGATGCTTTAAGCCGGCTGGGATCCCAACGTAAGTCGGTGCCGCCTAACACCTTTCTCGATATTCTACATAACCCTTTTGTCAAGGTGCCTACGGAGGAAGAATTAGCGGTGCCAGACCTGGAGGCACAGCTGGTGGCAGCTCTTCATGTTATCCCGGATTGGACGGTGCCGTATTTGGCTTATATGACCCAGGGCAAGTTACCTGAGGATGAGATCTTGGCAAGACAAATCGTCAGGCGCTCCAAATCTATGACGATTGTTAATGGCGAATTACATCACCTAAGTGTCACTGGGGCGTTTCAGCGCTGTGTGTCACCTACGGAAGGCCAAGAAATACTCCGCGAGATCCATGAAGGGGATTGTGGCCATCATGCCGGGTCAAAATCTCTTGTAGCTAAAGCTTTTCTTCATGGTTTCTATTGGCTGACGGCTCATGCTGATGCAGAGGATCTGGTTAGTAAATGTGATGGTTGTCAAAAGTTCTCACGACGAGCTCATGTGCCGGCTCAAGAGTTGAGGATGATCCCAATCACTTGGCCATTTGCAGTCTGGGGGCTTGACATGGTTGGGGCTTTCAAGAGGTCTAAGGATAAAAAGAGACATCTCCTGGTGGCAGTGGATAAGTTTACAAAATGGGTTGAGGCAGAGCCGGTCAGTAAGTGTGATGCGGCAACGGCGGTTCAATTCATGAAAAAGGTGATCTTTTGTTTTGGTTTCCCACACAGCATTATAACTGATAATGGCACTAATCTCTCCAAGGGTGCCATGGAGGAGTTCTGTCAACGAGAACATATCCGGCTTGATGTTTCGGCTGTAGCTCATCCTCAATCCAATGGTCAAGCGAAAAGAGCTAATCAAGAGATCTTGAAGGGTATCAAGCCGCGGCTCTTGGTCCCCTTACAACGGACTCCGGGTTGTTGGGTGGAGGAGTTACCTTCTGTGTTATGGAGCATCAACACTACGCCTAATAGATATACAGGCTACACGCCTTTCTTTATGGTGTATGGTGCAGAGGCGGTCCTGCCAAGTGACATCCGGCACGATTCACCCCGCGTGGCGGCTTACGTTGAGGCTGACAATGGAGAAGCTCGTCAAAATGCACTTGACTTGCTGGATGGGGAGTGAGACTTGGCAATAGCCCGCTTGGCGATTTATCAACAAGACCTGCGCCGCTATCACAGCCGCCGGGTTAGGAGCAGAACCTTTCAGGAAGGCGACTTGGTGCTCCGGCTCATCCAGCATCAGTCTGATATGCACAAGCTATCCCCACCTTGGGAAGGGCCCTTTGTGGTCAGCAAGAATCTGCACAACGGGTCATACTACCTCATCGATGTTCGAGAGCACAAAGACTCACGTAAGTCGGAGGAGGAGACCCGCCGGCTGTGGAATATTGCTCATCTCCGGCCTTATTATACTTAAGCCACCGGCTTTCAAGATGAATATATTTTTTGCCGCTGTATATATTATATAAAGAAATAAAGCAGGACCTCTGTCCTTTTTACCCTCAAAAATCCATGTGTCTTCTTTATCAGGTAGTGGAGACAATCAACAGGGAGCGGATCACATCTGAATCCGGCTTTCCCTTTGGACTGGCTTATGATCATATCTGAATCTAGCCATGGTCACTTGGGGGCTTCCTGTTCAAACATAGGTCGTATTCGAACCAAACAGAACATAGCTGTCGATACCCACTTGATCGGCATACTGCCAAACCCACATTGGGGGCTTCTTGGTCATATTTGAATCATAGCTTAACCCCTTTGGGTCTCACGTGGATCGTATTCGAATCAGCGTCATTAAACTACTCTTATGTTCACTTGGGGGCTTCCTGTTCAAACATAGGTCGTATTCGAACCAAAGAGAACATAGCTGTCGATACCCACTTGATCGGCATCGCCAAAGCCACTATGGGCTATATGATCGTATCCGAATCTTAGCTTAACCCCTTTGGGACGGTTTTCTGATCGTATTCGAATCAGGAGCCTGTGAACATTGCTTATAAATATAATTACTTTAACTATCTTGAAACCTTCTTGAGGAGATGGTTCTTGATCATGCAGAGCAACCTACGGCCATTACCATGTCAAGAGTCCGTTTGGCAAGTGACACGTGCGACCTCTACTTCTCATACATAAAGGTGAATCTTCTCCTTTACACGTGTTCACTTGACCCCTACGGGGATGGTATACTACTTGACACTCCACTCGTGTGCATATCATAGGGGCAAAGGTGTCCCATCTTTCGATGAGATGATGGATTTCGCTTTGGTGGAAGTTGACTTTGACGATCCGACTACGGACGTGCGAGGACGTCGCGCCTCAGCAATCGCTAAACCAACTCCGAGAGGTTATTGACCACGCCGGAGCACGATCAACCTGACCACGAGGGTCTGTTTCCTGCGAGCAAACGAAGAACAAGCAAGAAACTGAGATTGCAATCTGGATATTGCGAATATAAGATGAAAGCTTTATTGATCAAGGTGGGGTTCTACGACGCCTTTGTCTGGTCGTTGAACACAGACGAAGTACGCGAAGTTGCAGCTATGGCGAACTTTAATCTAAACAAAACCCAAAGTCTAAACGGTGCCCTAAGGGCTGTATATATGGAGGAATAGAGGGGGAATTTCGTGGCCCTTGGTGGAGGGGTCCGAAATCAACCCTATATCTTCTTTCCCCACAGATACGGACTCTAAAAATAGCCTATACTAATGTATTTCGAAATTACATGGGCCTGGCCCAATAAAAAGGTGACGCAGCACCTATAATAGCCTTTGGACGAAATTTATGAAGTGACATCTTGTATATTTCGTCCAAGGCTTCATGCACT
The DNA here is from genome assembly GCF_002162155.2 of Triticum dicoccoides. Taxonomy (NCBI): domain Eukaryota; kingdom Viridiplantae; phylum Streptophyta; class Magnoliopsida; order Poales; family Poaceae; genus Triticum; species Triticum dicoccoides. Next base: position 321,820,950 of record NC_041391.1, on the reverse strand, counting down.
CGTTATGGTGGCTTCAAAGACCTGAAATCATCACTTGTAACTCCGTTCTTGTTCCCCTTGCGCATGCCATCATCTCCATGCTTGTTCTTGCTCCAATGTTCATCCTTCTCCAAGCTAGGCCCTTCATTTGTAAGCAAAACAAATGTATCCAATTTAGGCAGCATCATATTCTCATGAACATTAGAATCATTACAAATAAATGAAAGTACCTGGTAATTTAGTTGGCGTGCGCGAGCTCTAGTAATTGGTCCAGTATGTATAGCAGTAGGGGCTGTGAGTGTAACAATGGTATTGATGTCCTCATCATCCTCCCCTTCTTGAAATGAAGTCGTCCTCGACGGAAGCTCATCTTCCTCTCCCAAATAAGGCTTCAAATCTGCAATGTTCAAAGTGGGACTAACCCCAAAATCTGCAGACACCTCAAGTTTATATGCATTATCATTTATTTTCTCTAACACCTTAAAGGGACCATCAGCACGTGGCATGAGCTTTGATTTGCGCAAATCAGGAAATCTATCCTTACGCAAATGTAACCAAACAAGATCTCTAGGTGCAAACACAACATGTTTTCTACCCTTATCTCCAGCAAGTTTATATTTGGCATTCATACGCTCAATGTTTTCCTTAATTAACTCATGCATTTTTAAAATCAATTCAGCACGTTGTTTAGCATCAAAATTAACCTTCTCCGAAGATGGAAGAGGCAACAAATCAATAGGTGCACGAGGTAGGAAACCATACACAACTTCAAAAGGGCACATCTTAGTAGTAGAATGCAATGAACGATTATAAGAAAATTCAATATGAGGCAAGCATTCCTCCCACATTTTCTTATTTTTTTTCAAAATAGTCCTAAGCACAGTAGACAATGTTCTATTGACTACTTCAGTTTGTCCATCAGTTTGGGGGTGACAAGTAGTACTAAAAAGCAGTTTAGTCCCCAACTTAGCCCATAAACATCTCCAAAAGTGGCTAAGAAATTTAGTATCACGATCTGAAACAATAGTATTTGGCACACCATGCAAGCGAATAATTTCACGAAAGAACAAATCAGCAACATTAACAGCATCATCGATTTTATGACATGGTATAAAGTGTGCCATTTTCGAGAATCTATCCACGACAACAAATATGCTATCCCTCCCCTTCTTTGTTCGAGGTAAACCTAAAACAAAGTCCATAGATATATCCTCCCAAGGAACACTACGTACAGGCAAAGGCATATATAAACCATGAGGATTGAGTCGTGACTTAGCTTTTTGACATGTAGTGCAGCGAGCAATAAAATGCTCAACATCCCGTCTCATCTTTGGCCAAAAGAAATGTGTAGCAAGTACGTCCTCCGACTTCTTCACGCCAAAGTGTCCCATTAATCCTCCTCCATGCACCTCCTGCAACAACAAAAGACTAACGGAGATAGCTGGAATGCATAGCTTGTTAGCACGAAACACAAATCCATCGTTAATGACAAACTTGTTCCACATTCTTCCTTATTTACAATTCTGCATTACACATTAAAATCAGCATCATGCACATATTGATCTTTGATGGTCTCCAAACCAAATATTTTGAAGTCAAGTTGTGTAAGCATAATATAGCGACGAGACAATGCATTAGCAATAACATTTCTGTTCCCTTCTTGTGTTTAATGACATAAGGGAAAGTCTCAATGAATTCAACCCATTTAGCATGTCTACGATTCAGTTTAGCTTGACTTTTAATATGTTTCAAAGATTCATGATCAGAATGTATAACAAATTCTTTGGGCCATAAATAATGTTGCCATGTTTCTAAAGTCCGAACAAGAGCATATAATTCTTTATCATAAGTAGAATAATTCAGACTAGGCCCACTCAATTTTTCAGAAAAGTATGCAACAGGTTTGCCATCTTGTAATAACACACCTCCTAATCCAATTCCACTAGCATCACATTCAAGCTCAAAAGTCTTATTAAAATCAGGAAGTTGGAGTAAAGGAGCATGTGTCAACTTATCTTTCAATACTGTGAAGGCTTCTTCCTGTGCGGTACCCCACAGAAAAGGCACATCTTTCTTTGTAAGCTCATTGAGAGGTGCAGCAATGGTGCTGAAATCTCTCACAAAACGCCTATAGAATCCAGCGAGGCCAAGAAAACTCCTCACTTGTGTGACCGTTTTGGGCTGCGGCCAACTCTCAATAGCTTCAATCTTGGCTTTATCAACTTCAATTCCCTGTGGAGTAACAACATAGCCAAGAAAAGATACTCGGTCAGTGCAAAAGGTGCACTTCCCAAGGTTACCAAACAAACGTGCATCACGTAGAGCAATAAAAACAGCACGTAAATGTTCCAAATGTTCTTCCAAAGATCTGCTATAAATCAATATGTCATCAAAGTAAACTGCCACAAATCATCCAATGAAAGCACGTAAAACTTCGTTCATTAATCTCATGAAAGTACTAGGTGCATTAGTTAACCCAAAAGGCATGACTAACCACTCATATAATCCAAACTTAGTTTTAAATGCTGTTTTCCATTCATCTCCCAATTTCATACGAATTTGATGGTATCCACTACACAAATCAACTTTGGAGAATATTGTAGAGCCACTCAATTCATCAAGCATATCATCTAGCCTAGGAATAGGATGACGATAACGAATAGTAATATTATTAATGCCTCTACAATCAACACACATACATGATGTACCATCCTTTTTCGGCACTAGAATAATAGGAACAGCACAAGGACTAAGGGATTCGCGTATATAACCTTTGTCGAGAAGCTCTTGTACTTGACGCATAATCTCCTTCGTCTCCTCTGGATTGGTACGATATGGTGCACGGTTTGGCAGTGAAGCACCGGGAATTAAGTCAATCTGATGCTCAATCCCTTGAATAGGCGGTAATCTCGGTGGCACGTCTTGTGGAAAGACATCAGTGAACTCCTCCAAAATGTTAGTGACAGCAGGAGGCAAAGAGGAAGGCACGTCCTCGAATGAAAATAATGCCTCTTTGCACACAAAAGCATAGCAAATAGATTTGCTGAAATCTAGCTCATCAATATCAGATTTGGTGGCAAATAAACATGCACTTTTCAATTTAATTTCAGAAGCAACACTAGATGGTTTATTATTAGGCTTCATTTGTTGCTCAAATTCTTTTGCCACAATCTGATTTTCACTCTTATTCTTCTCCTGTTTTGCTTTATTAGCTCTATTAATATCATCTTTCAAAATGGAATCAGGAGTCATAGGAAGCAAAGTAATATTTTTATCCTTATGAACAAGAGTATACTGATTGTTTCTACCATAGTGTACATAATTTTTATCAAATTGCCATGGTCTACCAAGTAATAAGGAACATGATTGCATAGGTACCACATCACAATCAACATAATCAGCATATGTAGAGATACTAAAATGCACACGAACAGTATGTGTTACCTTAACCTGTCCGCTGTTGTTGAACCATTGGATGTAGTAAGGATGTGGATGTGGTCTTGTGGGGAGAGAAAGCTTCTCCACCATCTCCATGCTAGCCAAGTTGTTGCAGCTCCCTCCGTCTATGATGACATGCACAGAACGTTCCTTCACAACTCCCTTGGTATGGAACAAATTGTACCTCTTATTTTGCTCAGCTTGTGTGACCTGCACACTCAAAACACGTTGAGCAACTAAACATTCATACCTGTCAGCTTCTTCAGGAGCCATGTATTGCATCTCATGATCAGAATCATCTCCACCATGTTCTTCACGTGCAATAAGAGCCAAAGTCTCCTCATCATAGTCACTAGCGGACTCATACCCATCATCCTCGGTAGCAATCACACGCTGAGATTTGCATTCTCTCGCATAATGACCTCCGCCCTTACAATGACGACAAATAATATCACTTGTGTGCCCTATTGATGCTATGGAAGAAGAAGAACGCTGTGCAGGTCCGGCAGGTGCGCTCTTGGCAGATAGTGGTGGTTGTGCCTGCTTTCTTGTATCACGGCTGGAGGTGGCAGCTGATGAAGGTGCTGGTGTAGTGGAAGTAGAAGATGCACGCGGTGTCCATGAGGAAGGTCGACCTGCAGAAAAGTTAGTGCGTGCCATTGCTTGTCGATCCTGCACTTCATGTTCAGCTTTACAAGCAAGATGGAATAAACGAGTGATATTAGTATACTCCTTATAGTCTAGAATGGTCTGAATCTCTCTATTTAATCCACCCGTAAAACGTGCAAGCATAGCTTCATTCTCCTCAACAATACCACATCTAATCATGCCAGTTTGTAATTCCTGATAATATTCTTCTACATAATTTTTTCCTTGTCTTAAACGCTGCAATTTTTGAAGCAATTCACATTGATAATATGGTGGAACCCAATGAGTACGCATAGCAGTTTTCAAAGCAGCCCAAGTAGCGGGAATAGGATATAATCTACAATCTTCAGACCACCATACACATGCAAAACTAGTGAAAGCACAAACAGCAACAGCAACCCGTCTCTCCTCAGGATATTGTAAACATGTAAATTGTTGTTCAGTTTCTAACTCCCAAGTAAGATATATATCAGAAACATATCTACCCTCAAATGGTGGAATATTCAATTTCAGTTTAGGAATACGGACATCATCTCATACCTGAGGTGGTGGTGCGGGCCTACCATTGCGAATATATACCTGAGGTCGACCTGCTGGTGGTGGTGCTAGTGGTTGCACGTAGTTCTGATTTTGATCAACCTCATCCTCATAATCGCCCACATATTCATCATCCTCCGCATCAGCAGCAGGAGCCATAGAAGTATCAATAGCCGCACCAACAGTTTGGCCAGGCCGAAGAAGTACACGGCTCGCTCGGCGGAGGGCTGTTTCGCGACCTAGAGGTAATTGTTGTTGTTGTTGTTGCAGAGGTGAGGCAGGTGCAACCGGTGGTGGAAGACGCGCAAGCAGTTCATTAAATCTGTTATTGAGCTTTGTTTCGAACGTCTTCTCAAGGCCAGTGATCTTCTCCATGGCATCTTCAAAATTGTTCATCACATCTTGCACCTGTTCATTCATCATTTGCTGAAACTTATCATGAAGCTCCTTGTTCGATAAGTTCTCCCAGTCAATCTCGTCGGCTTGTGATCCTGGCATGGTTAGCAGCAATAGAAAGACACAAGAATATGATCCTACAGACTACGAACAAGTGGTGGTGGTGGGTGTCACAAATCCGTCAAGCAAAACTCAAATTCTTACCAGTTCTTACCCAGCAACACGCGGTGATCGGCAACCGTTGTAGTCAAAACTCTCAAATCTTGGATAGAGCGATTACCAGGGAGAGTCAAACGCACGACGTAGATGTATGTGGAGCTGGGAAGGCTTATAATATGGTAGCAAAAGGGGTCAGCAATAATCAATTCAGAGATGCAAAGTTGAATAAACGCTCAACGACGGTACTGTGCTGGTCCTAGGCTAGACCGTGCTAGAGACGCGAGCATAGAACACTAACAAAATCACGGCGCTGCACGTAAACAAGGGAAAAGCACACTCTGGAATTTTTTTTCGCTCTTTTTTTGCGCTCTTTTTTTTGCGCTTTGTGCTCTTTTTTTTCACTCTGGAATCGGAATCTAGATGGATCTCGAAAACAAACCTAATATGACAAGAACTCGGATTGGTGGTGGATATATGGTGGTAGATGGCAGCGGTGGTGGTGTATGACAGCGGTGGTGGTATATGACAGCGGTGGTGGTATATGGATACGGATTCGAAGCGGTGGCGGATAAGCGGTGGTGGTAGATGGCAGGGGCGATGATGATGGTGCGGCGGCGGCATGACAACTTATGACCAGAACTCGAAACTCTAAAAGACTAGACTCTAAGACCAGCAACTAGACACGACGATGCAACCGCAAATTCAACAACGCAAATACAGAAAAGATTATGCAAAGGCTCAGACTGGTTCGGATAGGATGAACTAACCCTAAATTTTTTTTGTGGCTTTTTCGTCGAGTATAGGTATGAAGAACAGACTCGATCTGAACTATGAAAAACTGTAAAATCTCACCGAGCAACCTGGAAATCTGATACCACTTGATAGGGGCAAAGGTGTCCCGTCTTTTGATGAGATGATGGATTTCTCTTTGGTGGAAGTCGACTTTGACGATCCGACTACGGACGTGCGAGGACGTCGCGCCTTAGCAATCGCTAAACCAACTCCGAGAGGTTATTGACCACGCCGGAGCATGATCAACCTGACCACGAGGGTCTGTTTCCTGCGAGCAAACGAAGAACAAGCAAGAAACTGAGATTGCAATCTAGATATTGCGAATATAAGATGAAAGATTTATTGATCAAGGTGGGGTTCTGCGACGCCTTTGTCTGGTCGTTGAACACAAACGAAGTACGCGATGTTGCAGCTATGGCGAACTTTAATCTAAACAAAACCCGAAGTCTAAACGGTGCCCTAAGGGCTGTATATATGGAGGAAGAGAGGGGGAATTTCGTGGCCCTTGGTGGAGGGGTCCGAAATCAACCCTATCTCTTGTTTCCCCACACATACGGACTCTAAAAATAGCCTATACTAATGTATTTCGAAATTACATGGGCCTGGCCCAATAAAAAGGTGACGCAGCACCTATAATATCCTCTGGACGAAATTTATGAAGTGACATGTTGTATATTTCGTCCAAGGCTTCATGCACTCGTTATGGTGGCTTCAAAGACCTGAAATCATCACTTGTAACTCCGTTCTTGTTCCCCTTGCGCATGCCATCATCTCCATGCTTGTTCTTGCTCCAATGTTCATCCTTCTCCAAGCTAGGCCCTTCATTTGTAAGCAAAACAAATGTATCCAATTTAGGCAGCATCATATTCTCATGAACATTAGAATCATTACCAAGAAACGAAAGTACCTGGTAATATAGTTGGCGTGCGCGAGCTCTAGTAATTGGTCCAGTATGTATAGCAGTAGGGGCTGTGGGTGTAACAATGGTATTGATGTCCTCATCAGCATACATAGGTATTGTCGGAACATCATGGAAGAGGAGGAGTGCGAGCACAAGTGTACAACTACACCATCCGCAAGTGAGGCATGGAAGAGAAGAAAGAAGAGGACCCGCCCTGTCTGGAACGAGCGGTTCTACCGCCCACACCAGGCGGTACTACCGCTGAAGGCACACCGGCGGTACAACCGCTCGACTACCACCCAACTACTGTCCCAGCTTCTGTATTCGAGCGGTGCAAGACCGGTACAGCCCCGGTTCTTCCCCCCAGCTGCGACTAGACTGGTACAACTGGCCCTACCACCGGTAGAACCGCTCCCTACCTTCACGAGCACCTCCAAAAACTGGTACCTGAGCTCCTAGCGGTACAACCGCTCACACATCCGGTACAACCACCCTGCCTATGCGCAGTGGGAGGGGTTTCACCCCATGTATGCCCCAACTTACCCCTTGGACAATATATACTCGTCCCTTAGCTCCGTACTAGGGTTAGCAAATATGATAGCTCATTCTTAGGTGAGCTTTGCTCCTACCTCTACTCTTGAGAGAGAGAGACTACCACTCCCATGGAGTTCAAGACCTCCATGTGAGAAGATCCTGCGAGATATCATCAAGACCCCCTTGTTGGAAGATCCATCTAGGATATCATCAAGACCTCCTCTTGGAGATGAACCTTACCTTGAATCTTTCCCTTTGTTGTTCATGTACCTTGTGGATCTTGTGTGTTTGATTGTCTAGTGGATGTGTAATCGGACTTGTTCTTGAGTGTTTCCCCTTGTGATTTCTCTCCGTTCTTCCCCGTGTTCATCATGTTCTTCGAGGGATCCCACTCCAAACGTGAAAGATCGGCTTACACCAGGTTAGCCCCGTATCTATGGTATCATGAGCCACGTTGATCACGTTTTTGGAGCCCCTACCCCGTGTTTTCTAGCTTGATTTTGTTGTTTTCGTCCTAAATCAGAAAATCCCCACCAAAAATAGCCCCCAATTTTTTTTGTGATTGTTGGTTTGATGATGTTTTGTTGATTTTGATCCGTGGATTTTCTTGGTTTCAAGTGGATCTAGCATTTCCCCAAGTTTCCCCTCTTCCCATCCACGAAATCCATCCAATTTTTCCCCCGAAATCATCCATTTCTGCCCCAAAATCGCGCCCCGATTCGATCTGCGAAAAATCCCGACACGAGCATTACTACCGCCCCTCCGAGTGGTACTACCGCTGAGGACCACAAGCAGTACTACCGCCCTCCCAGTTTCAGCATTCCGAGTTTCACCATTTTGCCCATAACTAATTCATCCGGAGTCCGTTTTTGACGTTCTTTAGCTTGTTTTGAAGCTATTGACATCCCCCATCCCATAAAAATACTACCAACACCATTTGACTCCATCGAATTTTCCAAAATTTGGCAAGTTTGCCTAGGCCCTCCACCATATCTTCCGCATAACCACCACCGACTTCCCCAACCTAACCCATTTTGTTCTCCTTAGCATTAGTGGTTGCTTGAGTAGTGATTAGAGTCTCCTAAGGTGTTTCAGCTACTTAGGGACAATTGCTTCTTCATCAACCACCACCACCATTTCCGCATTGCCTAGTGCAAAACCACCACCGCTTTCCGCTACCACCATTTGACATTTGTCATTTGAGATTTTGAGTTCGCGGTTTTTCCGTTTCCTAAGGTGTTTCAGCTACTTAGGGACGAGTTCCATCATCTTGGTATCTACATCAAGAACACCGTCACTCATCATCGCAAAGGACGCTAACCTCGACGACACCATTGTATATTCCCTTGCAATTGCATTGTTAACCCCTAGCCCATTTTGCGTCACTTGCCTATCGAGACTAGCCATTTGAGTATTGCCGCCAACGTAACTTGTGCACATTAGTGATCATACTTCCCATACCATACATACCATATCATCGTGGTGCATATATTGGTATCATATCTTGTGTCACAAGTTTGTTCCCGCATATACACAATTGCTATCCTGGTTTGTACATGGTGCAAAAGTGGCCATATAAAAAAAGAGTGAGAATAAGCTTTTAAGCAAAAGAGAAATAGCAACAAGCTTGTAAGCAATAGCCATAACATCAAAATATATCATATGGTATCATACTTGATCATTTTGGATCATTGTGTGAGAAACACTAGGAACCATACATATATAGAATACTTGGGATACAAAGTTTATCCATTTTGCATCTTATAGGTTGAGCACAAGTGTCGTATCCGCCTATTGAGCAATCGTGCTAGCGTCTCTCTTGAGTTGTGCAACACGAGCGTTTTCCGTGGATTCCACATTTTGTGCTCATTCCTTGGTTGCACGACCCCATTTATCTATCCGTGTGTGTGTTTCCATGTGCCACATATTGCTATTGGTCTACTTGTTTCTCTTGCGAATTTGTGAATCTCTTTCAACATTATTGACTCTTGCTAACATTTTGCATCAAATTTTTGTTCCACTATCCTCACCGAGCTCTACCATAAGCTTTACTTGATAGGTGTGAGTGAACAAGTCCGGTACCAATTCCACTATTCTTTCATCTCACATTGAGTGAAACGGGATACATCCTCAACTTTGGGAAAAGGTAACTTGGTATTGTTTATCTCATTTCCTACTCACCTTTGCTCAAGTCTTGTGATGGATAGGCAAGGCATTTCCCCTCCGGTCTACAACAACAATGACGAGTTTGATGCCACGGAAAACACCTATGACGCCAAGATGAAAGCTCAAATGGAGGAGATCAAAGCCCTCATCAAGTCCTACAAGCGATCTTCCTCATCTTCGAGAAGACGCTCAAGAGCACATGCTTCCGAGCTACCATCTCCAGCAAGATCACAGTGGCATCGACACCATCACCACCAAGAACGTGAAGGTCAAGAGCTCTACATCAACAACCGCTCAATGACTTCACCATCTCCCTTGGCATCTTTGCCAAGCGACTTCAAGGCATCTTCGCCAATGGACATACGACATCTTCACCAACAAGAACCTCAAGGCTACGCTCAAGAGAAGCTCCCCAAGATCAAGTCCACGACTTCCACGAGCTACTACGACCTTGACATCGACCATGCGATCCCTTTCTATGGGACTCAAGAACCCGAGGAGTATCTCGAGTGGGAGCGTTTGATGGACGACGACCTCAAGGTACATCAAGTTCGTCACGAAAATCAAGTGAAGTGCGCCACAAGAAACTTCCATGACTACGCGTTGGCATGGTGGCTTCACACACCTTCGGAGTACTACGACATGAGTTGGCCCAAGATGAAGAGAGCTTTGCAGCGAGAGTTTGTGCCTCCAACCTACACGGAACAACTTCGATGCCAATTGGAGAACACCACCCAAGGATCCAAGTCCATCGAAAAGTACTTCAAGGAGATGAAGATTGCCTTGCGACGAGCCGGCATGGACGACCCCATGTCAATGAAGTTCCACTTCATGATGGGATTGCACATCAACATCTACAACACAAACTTCCTCGAGAACTACAAGTCCATCGACGACTACTACATTGGTACTCTCAAGGTGGAACAAGAACTCATGAAGGCCAAGGCTTCTCCACCCCAAGCAAACTTCACGGCGACCAAGCTCTACGACAAGCATGAGGCTAGTACCACCAAGATGTCCAAGCCCAACGAGCTCCAAGACGATGCTCCCAAGTTCGACTTCACCGCCATCCCTCTTTGTGGCATTGATGATGCCAAGTCTACCTTGACTCTTTGTCAAGATGGTGCGGTGACGAGTACGACTACGGAGACCTTCAAGGACTAAGATTTGGAGGCGAGCGACAAGGTGGCGAGCAAGGATGATGCTTCCATCTTAGGAGGCGAGAGTGATGATGTGCCATCTTTGGCCTTCATCAACGACGACGGTGACAAGATGATTGAGCATGGGATTTTCCCTTCGGTCATGGAGGAGAGTGATGATGTGCCATCTTCGGCCTTCATCCATGGAGGCGGCGATGAGATGGTTGAGTATTTCACCTCGACCACAGCGATGTATGATGACTTGAGTGACTTGTGCCACCATATTGAGAGTTAGAGTGCCTTCACCACTAGCCCTATATATGATGTGTTGCCACAAATCCCATGTGAGGAGAGCCACAACCCCCACCACTTGAGTGAGATGAGTGACTCCACCATACTTGAGTTTGAGTGCACCTATTTTGAGGGAGTGAGTGAACCACCACATAGAGAGAGTGAGAGAGTTGATAGGTCATGTGAGGCCACTTTCAACACTAACGACTTGACCTCTACCTCTATTGTGTCTTCTCATTTGGTTCTAGGTCCCATTTATGATGACGCGCCGATCCTCGACGATTTCGTCCTCCCTTTGGACAAGACGATGGCCATGGTGGAATATGATGCACCCCCACATGGTTCCATCAAGATGATGATGACCACCATTTGGTCTTTCCCACCTCACCTACACCACTTGAGTGGAATGGAAAAGGTAACATAGGTGAAGGTGATGCTCTAGTCCCACTAGTGGACATTCTTGACATTGATTGCTTGCATGATGTTGATCCGCCTAGTACCTTGCTTCAGTCTAGTATGATTTCCCCATGTGATGATTTGCCCATTTATGATGAGTACGATGATTCTCATGTGGAGTCTATTAGTTGTGATGCCATGTTACATAGGATTTCTTGTGACAATTCTTTAGGTCACATCATGTTTTCTAATCCGCTTGACTTGTCATATGCTATGCATGAGATCCATCATATGTCTTATTTGCAATCTCTTCATAGTGACTATGCATATGCCATTAAAATAAACCCAATTTGCACATATGGCATAGATGACAAGCCCATGGTTATTGGCATTTGTTTTTCTTGTGATGATATTGATATGCTCCCTTTGCATCATTTATCTCATATGCCATGCCATGCCCACCTAGCTTCGGATATGCATTGTTTTGGATGTTGTCCATTTTCTCCATGTGATGTTTCCGATATTGCTCATGGGGACACCCCCATAGTTTCCTCATGCATTGTAGGAAATTTTGATCCATCCCATTCATTGCATGATCCTAATAATTATATGCACCATATGCTCCCCATGAATGAAAATGCTATTGATGTGCCATATAATTGTATGCCCAATTTGCATCCCCATTGTGTCATACATAATAACTATTCTTTCATGATGGATGACATGTTCTTATACCATGCATCAAATTTCTTTGAGTATTTCTTATATTGTGCTAACTCACACGTGCACATACAGATCATGATGGATGATGTGTACATTTACCACGCGCAAAATTTCTTTGGTTTGTGTCTCTTTTGTGTAGGTACCCATGAATACTTGTCAACCTCACAATCCCACAAGTTGACAAAACGAGCTCTAGAGAGCAAGGATGATTTGGGATCCCATGGATTGTTTTTCCCACCGCTCTCTTCACGCAAAGACTTCACGCATTTCTTCTACATGGCCCTCACTTGGCTATGGGTTGTTCTCCATTATCGATCCTTTGCCCATATTGCCATGTTCACTTTGCATGATATGCCCATTCCTATGCCTTTGCCATGCATTTGTGACCCATGCTTTGCATTACACATGTTGACTGACTATAGCATTTGTATGTGTATTTGCAAGCTTGGTGGAGACATTGCTTGTTATTGCCATGTTCCATTTATGACCCATTCCTATGATGATACTATGATCTTGCTTTGTGCTCGTGCTTGCGATATGTCATGTGCATTACCTATGCCTATTTGCTCACATGACATGATTGCCATGATTTACTCTAGTGTGTTGCATCTTCGCTCCACTAGTTTGCACGATTTGATTACTATGCTTGCTTATGTTGCATCACCCATGATTCATACTTGCTCATCTCATGCGGTTGATGACAACCACCTATATGCTTTGCACATGATTCATATTGCTACTTGTCATATATCTCCATGTGTTGCATCTCCCATGCTAAATGACTTGCCATGTATAGAGTGCAACAATGCGCTTAATCTTGCTCATGAGATTGCCCCCATAGCATTCTCACATATATTTGGAGAATTTGACATATTCCTTGTGAAGCATGCTTGTCTTCCCTCTTTGCACCATATACCTAGTGCCATGAATATATCCATTGTTGCATCCTATTATTCATGCACTTGTGCTTCTAATGGTTATGTGCAAGAGAAGAGAACCATCATGATGGATGATGTGTTTGTCTACCATGCGCATACTTTCTTCGTTTTGTTTTGTGCATGTGTAGGATACTCGGACTTTGTGTCGACTTCCACATCATGTGAGTTGACCATTCGAGCTCTTGAGAGCGAGCCTCATACATTCTACCACGACTCCCTTCTACACCACATTTCCTACCACTTCGGCATTGTGAAGAATGCACAAGGACACGCTTTCAAGGTGACATCCTTCTTGACCTTGGATATTGTGGATCATACTTCGTGTGTTTCTTGCACCATTTGCACGCATGGTCGAGATATTGCTTTCACCCATGATTGCCACATTTCCATTCTTCATGATATATGTACCTTGTGTGTTGCATACAATTCTTGGACTGCTGGCTACTATCATATGGTTGGTTGCACCAATGTCATTTCTTTACATATGCCATGTCCCTTTGCTTGTCACATGATTCACTTGATTGCCTCACACATGATGAACAATTGCTCTTTCTATTGTGTTGAGTGCCACACTATATTCACTACACCCTATGCACATTATGCTTGGATTGTCTTGCACTTGACCCATGTGTTTAGACATATCATCTTATTTGGTGTTGTGAATGATTCCTATGCCTACCATCGACCATTTGTCGAGCGCTTTATGCATGCTTGCTATGACCTTGAGGTGGATGCTTATGCTCTTGTCACACACATTTGCATCTCTACCTCACATTTGCATACTTGTCCCCATGATATCCTTGCTTGTGCTCGATTGATATGCTTACATGCCATGTCACAATCCTTTGTCACACCATATGCTATGCTTGATGACGACACTTGTTTGGTGAATCACCACTTGAATGCTTGGTTGTGCACTAACACTAACCACATTTGTTTTTACAAGTGATAGTTGTCCTTGCTCATTTTGAAGGAATCCCAAGACGGTGCGACATTGGAGAGTGCCCATTGCGAGCTTAAAGATGATGAGAACTTGGTGATTGACCAATCCTACACGGCGACGCCATCTCTTTCCCATGGTGATTTGGTTTTCGATCCGAGGTTGAATCTTTTCCAAGGGGGAGGGTCTAACCCGGTGTAAGCCGATCTTTCATGTTTGGAGTGGGATCCCTCGAAGAGCACGAAGAACATGGGGAAGAACGGGGAGAAATCACAAGGGGAAACACTGAAGAACAAGTCCAATCACATATCCACTAGACAATCAAACACACAAGATCACAAGGTACATATATAACAAAGGGAAAGATACAAGGTAAGGTTCATCTCCAAGAGGAGGTCTTCATGATATCCTAGATGGATCTTCCCACAAGGGGGTCTTGATGATATCCCGCGGGATCTTCTCACATGGAGGTCTTGAACTCCATGGGAGTGGTAAGCTCTCTCTCTCAAGACTAGAGGTAGGAGCAAAGCTCACCTAAGAATGAGCTGTCATATTTGCTAACCCTAGGAAAGAGGTGGAGGTGGTCTATTTATAGTCTAAGCCACGAAGGGGTAAGTGGGAGAGGGATACAAGGCCAAAGGCCCGCGGCTGCGCACAGGCAGGGCGGTAGTACCGGACACATGAGCGGTAGTACCGCTTGGAGGGTCTGAGCGGTAGTACTGCTTGCTTTGGGCGGTAGTACCACCCTTTGTGGACTGGGCACGTCCTTCTTCTTCCGTCTTTGCTTCCAGGCTTCCCTCGCGGATGGTGTAGTGGTTCCTTGGTGCTTGCACTCCTCCTCGACATCCGTGAAGCTCCAACAATACCTATGCATGCACACGGGAGAAGTGTCAAGTAGTATACCATCCTCTAAGGGGTCAAGTGAACACGTGTAAAGGAGAAGATTCACCTTTATGTATGAGAAGTAGATGTCGCATGTGTCACTTGCCGAACAAACTCTTGACATGGTGATGTCCATAGGATGCTCCGCATCATCCCCTCCCCCTTGGGAAAGATCCGACCTCGGATCGAAAACCAAATCACCATGGGAAAGAGATGGCTTCGCCGTGAAGAAGTGGATGTTCACCAAGTACTCGTCATCTTCAAGCTTGCAATGGGCACTCTCCAATGTCGCACCGTCTTGGGATAACTTCAAAATGAGCAAGGACAACAAACACTTGGAAAAACAAATGTGGTTAACATTAGTGCAAAACCAAGCATTCAAGAGGTGATTCACCAAACAAGTGTTGTCATAAAGCATAGCATATGGTTTTACAAAGGATTGTGACATGGCATGTAAGCACATAAATTGAGCACAAGCAAAGAAATCATGGGGACAAGCATGTAAATGTGAGGTAGAGATGCAAATATGTGTGACAAGAGCATAAGCATCCACCTCAAGGTCATAGCAAGCATGCACAAAGCGCTCAACAAATGGTCGATGGTAGGCATAGGAATCATTCACATCACCAAATAAGATGAGATGTCTAAACACATGGGTCAAGTGCAAGACAATCCAAGCATAATGTGCATAGGGTGTAGTGAATATAGTGTGGCACTCAACACAATAGGAAGAGCAATTGTTCATCATGTGTGAGGCAATCAAGTGAATCATGTGATAAGCAAAGGGACATGGAATATGTGAAGAAATGACATTGGTGCAACCAACCATATGATAGTAGCAAGTAGTCCAATAATTGGATGAAACACACAAGGTACATATGTCATGAAGAATGGAAATGTGGCCATCATGGGTGAAAGCAATATCTCGACCATGCATGCAAATGGTGCAAGCAACACATGAAGTATGATCCACAATATCCAAGGTCAAGAAGGATGTCACCTTGAAAGCATGTCCTTGTGCATTCTTCACAATGCCGAAGTGGTAGGAAATGTGCTGTAGAAGGGAGTCGTGGTAGAATGTATGAGGCTCGCTCTCAAGAGCTCGAATGGTCAACTCACGTGAAGTGGAAGTCAACACGAAGTCCAAGTATCCTACACATGCACAAAACAAGGCAAAGAACGTATGCGCATGGTAGATAAACACATCATCCATCATGATGGTTCTCTTTTCTTGCACATAACCATTAGAAGCACAAGTGCATGAATAATATGATGCAACAATGTCTATATTCATGGCACTAGGTATATGGTGCAAAGAGGGAAGACAAGCATGCTTCACAAGAAATATATCAAAATCTCCAAATATATGCGAGAATGCTATGGGGGCAATCTCATGAGCAAGATTAAGAGCATTGTTGCACTCCATACATGGCAAGTCATTAAGCATGGGAGAGGCAACACATGGAGATATATGACAAGAAGCAATATGAATCATGTGCAAATCATATAGATGTTTGTCATCAACCGCATGAGATGAGCAAGTATGAATCATGGGTGATGCAACATGAGCAAGCATAGAGAACAAGTCGTGCAAACTAGTGGAGCGAAGATGCAACACACTAGAGTAAATCATGGCAATCATGTCATGTGAGGAAATATTAGGCATAGACAATGAACATGACACATCGCAAGCATGGACACAAAGCAAGATGAAAGTATCATCATAGGAATGGGTCATGAATAGAACATGGAAATAACAAGTGATATCTCCACAAAGCTTGCAAATACACATACAAGTACTAGAGGTAATCGTCATGTGTAAAGCAAAGCATGGGTCACAAATGCATGGCAAAGGCATAGGAATGGGCATATCATGCAAAGTGAACATGGCAAGATGGGCATATAATATGTAATGAACAACAACCCATAGCCAAGTGAGGGCCATGTAGAAGAAATGCGTGAAGAGAGCGGTGGGAAAGACAATCCATGGGATCCCAAGTAATCATTGCTCTCTAGAGCTCGTTTTGTCAACTCGTGGGATTGCGAGGTTGACAAGTATTCATGGGTACCTACACAAAAGAGACACAAACCAAAGAAATTGTGCGTGTGGTAAATGTACACATCATCGATCATGATGTGTATGTGCACATGTGAGTTAGCACAAGATAAGCATCATTCAAAGAAATTTGATGCATGGTATAAGAACATGTCATCCATCATGAAAGAATAGTTATTGTGTATGACACGACGGGGACACAAATTGAGAATGCAAGTATATGGCACATCAATAGCATGTTTCTTCATGGGGAGCATATGGTGCACACAAGTATGGGGATCATGCAATGAATGGGATGGATCAAAATCTCCTAAAATGTACGAGGAAACTATGGGGGCCTCCTCATGAGGAATAGCGAAAATATCATATGGAGAAAATGGACAACATCCAAAACAATGCATATCCAAAGCTATGTGGGCATGGCATGGCATATGAGATAAATGATGCAAAGGGAGCATATCAATATCATCACAAGAAAAACAAATGCCAATAACCATGGGCTTGTCATCTATGCCATATGTGCAAATTGGGTTTATTTTAATGGCATATGCATAGTCACTATGAAGAGATTGCAAATAAGACATATGATGGATCTCATGCATAGCATATGACAAGTCAAGTGGATTAGCAAACATGATGTGACCTAAATAATTGTCACAAGAAATCCTACGTAACATGGCATCACAACTAATAGACTCCACATGAGAATCATCATACTCATCATAAATGGGCAAATCATCACATGGGGAAATCATACTAGAATGAAGCAAGGTACTAGGTGGATCAACATCATGCAAGAAATCAATGTCAAGAATGTACACTAGCGGGACTAGAGCATCACCGTCACCTATGTTACCTTTGTCATTCCACTCAAGTGGTGTAGGTGAGGTGGGAAAGACCAAATGGTGGTCATCTTCATCTTGATGGAACCATGTGGGGGGTGCGTCATATTCCACCATGGCCATCGTCTTTTCCAAAGGGAGGATGAAGTCGTCGAGGATCTGCGTGTCATCATAAATGGGACCTAGCACCAAATGAGAAGACACAATAGAAGTAGAGGTCAAGTTCTTAGAAATGCAAATGGCCTCACGAGACCTATCAACTATCACACTCTCTCTATGTGGTGGTTCACTCACTCCCTCAAAATAGGTGCACTCAAAGTCGCATATGGTGGAGTCACTCATGTCACTCAAGTGGTGGGGGTTGTGGCTCTCCTCACATTGGAATTGGGGCAAGAAATCATATATGGGGCTAGTGGTGAAGTCACTCTCACTCTCAATATGGTGGCACAAGTCATTCAAGTCATCATACGTCGCCATGGTCGAAGGGAGAATCCCATGCTCAACCATCTCGTCGTGGTCGCCGTGGATGAAGGCCGAAGATGGCACATCATCACTCTCCTCCATGACCGAAGGGAAAATCCCATGCTCGATCATCTCGTCACCGTCGCCGTGGATGAAGGCTGAAGATGGCACATCATCACTCTCTCCTCCTAAGATGGAAGCATCATCCATGCTCGCCACCTTGTCGCTTGCCTCCAAAGCTTGGTCCT
This sequence comes from Triticum dicoccoides, assembly GCF_002162155.2. NCBI lineage: Eukaryota > Viridiplantae > Streptophyta > Magnoliopsida > Poales > Poaceae > Triticum > Triticum dicoccoides. The sequence continues at coordinate 321,802,483 of NC_041391.1, read as the reverse complement.
TGAAGGTCTTCGTCGTCGTACTTGTTGCCGCACCATCTTGAAAAAGATTCAAGGTAGACTCGGCATCATCAATGCCACAAAGAGGGATGGCGGTGAAGTCACACTTGGGAGCATCATCTTGAAGCTTGTCGGGCTTGGACATCATGGTGGTACTAGCCTCATGCTTTTCATAGAGCTTGGTCGCCGCGAAGTTTGCTTGGGGTGGAGAAGCCTTGGCCTTCATGAGTTCTTGTTCCTCCTTGAGAGCACCAATGTAGTAGTCGTCGATGGACTTGTAGTTCTCGAGGAAGATAGTCTTGGAGATGTCGGTGTTCAATCCCATCATGAAGTGGAACTTCATAGAGATGGGGTCGTCCACGTCAGCTTGTCGCAAGGCAATCTTCATCTCCTTGAAGTACGCGTTGATGGACTTGGATCCTTGGATGGTGTTCTCCAATTGGCGTCGAAGTTGTTCCATGTAGGTTGGAGGCAGGAACTCTCGCCGCAAAGCTCTCTTCGTCTTGGGCCAACTCATCTCGTGGCTCTCCGAAGGTGTGTGAAGCCACCATGTTGAGGCGTAGTTGTGGAAGTTTCTTGTGGCGCACTTCACTTGATCTTCGGAAGGGACTTGATGTAGCTTGAGGTAGTCGTCCATGAAATGCTCCCACTCGAGGTACTCCTCGGGTTCGTGAGTCCCTTAGAAAGGAATCGCGTGGTCGATGTCGAGGTCGTAGTAGCTCGTGGAAGTCGCGAACTTGAGCTTGGGGAGCTTCTCTTGAGCGTAGCCTTGAGGTTCTTGTTGGCGAAGATGCCGTATGTCCGTAGGCGAACATTCCTTGAAGTCGCTTGGCAAAGATGCCAAGGGAGATGGTGAAGTCGTTGAGCGGTTGTTGGTGTTGAGCTCTTGACCTTCACGTTCTTGTTGGTGATGGTGTCGATGCTGGTGTGATCTTGCCGGAGATGGTAGCTCGGAAGCATGTGCTCTTGAGCGTCTTCTTGAAGATGAGGAAGATTGCTTGTAGGACTTGATGAGGGCTTTGATCTCCTCCATTTGAGCTTGCATCTTGGCGTCGGAGTTGTTTTTCGTGGCATCGAACTCGTCGTTGTTGTAGACCAAAGGTGAAATGCCTTGCCTATCCATCACAAGACTCGAGTAGAGGTGAGTAGGAAATGAGATAAACAATACCAAGTTACCTTTTCCCAAAGTTGAGGATGTATCCCGTTCCACTCAATGTGAGATGAAAGAATAGTGGAATTGGTACTGGACTTGTTCACTCACACCTATCAAGTAAAGCTTATGGTAGAGCTCGGTAAGGATAGTGGCACAATAATTTGATGCAAAATGTTAGCAAGAGTCAATAATGTTGAAAGAGATTCACAAATTCGCAAGCAAAACAAGTAGACCAATAGCAATATGTGGCACACGGAAACACACACATAGATAGATAAATGGGGTCGTGCAACCAAGGAATGAGCACAAAATGTGGAATACATGAAAAACGCTCGTGTTGCACAACTCAAGAGAGACGCTAGCATGATTGCACTATAGGCGGATACGACACTTGTGCACAACCTATGATATGCAAAATGGATAAACTTTCTATCCCTAGTATCCTATGTATGTATGGTTCCCGGTGTTTGATCCAAGATGATCGGATATGATATATTGTGATGCTATGGCACTTGCTTACAAGCTCATTGATATTTCTCTTTTGCTTAAAAGCTTATTCTTTTTTTTGTATGGCCACTTTTGCACAATGCACAAACCAAGATAGCAATTGTGTATATGCGGGAACAAAGTTGTGACAAAAGATATGATACCAATATATGCACCACAATGATATGGTATGTATGCTATGGGAATATGATCACTAATGTGCACAAGTCACGTTGCCGACAATACTCAAATGGCTAGTCTCGATAGGCAAGTAACGCAAAATGGGCTAGGGGTTAACAATGCAATTTGGAAGGGGAATATATAATGGTGTCGTCGAGGTTACCGTCCTTGGCGATGATGAGAGGTGGTGTTGCCGATGCCAACCCGTTCCTAGTTAGCCGAAACACCCTAGGAAAAGGAAAAACCACAACTCAAAGTCTCAAGGACAAATGTCAAATGGTGGTAGCGGAATGTGGTGGTGGTTTGCACTTGGCCATGCGGAAGTGGAGTGATGGGCTATACATGGTGTCAGAGTTGAAGCAATGGTCCCTAAGTAGCCGAAACACCTTAGGAGACACAAGCCACAACTCAAACAAGCTCAAACAAAATTGGGTTATGTTTGGGTGGCGGAAGTGTATGGTGGGCACGTCTATGTGGAAGTGGTCGTGGTGGTTGAAGAAGAAGCAACCGCCCCTAAGTAGCCAAAACACCTTAGGAGACTCGACTCACTACTCAAGATCCCACTAATGCTAAGGGGAACAAAATGGGTTAGGTTGCGGAAGTCGGTAGCGGCTATGCGGATGATATGGTGGAGTGCCTAGGCAAACTTGCCAAATTTTCAAAATTTTGATGGAGTCAAATGGTGTTGGTGGTATTTCTGTGGGAAGGGGAATGTCAAGAGCTTCAAAACGAGCTAAAGAACGTCAAAATTGGACTCCAGATGAATTAGTTATGGGCAAAATGGTGAAACTCGGAACGCTGAAACTGGGAGGGGCAGTAGTACCGCTTGTGATGGGCCGTAGTACCGCTCGTGTCGGGATTTTTCGACTGTTTCAGGCTGAAACTGGGTTGGGGCGGTAGTACCGCTTGGGGGGGCGGTAGTACCGGTTGTGGTGCTCAGCGGTAGTACCACTTGGAAGGGCGGTAGTACCGCTCATGTCGGGATTCTTCGATATCGAATCGGGGCGCGATTTAGGGGCGGAAATGGATGATTTCGGGGGCAAAATTTGACGAATTTTGTGGATGGAAGGTGGGGAAACTTGGGGAGATGCTAGATCCACTCGAAACCAAGCAAATCCATGGATCAAAACCAACAAAACATCATCAAACCAACAAATCACAAAAAAAATTGGGGCTATTTTTGGTGGGGATTTTTGGATTTAGGACGAAATCAAGCAAAAGAAGGCCAAAAAACGATGGGAGGGACTCCAAATAAGTCATAAATGTGGCTCATGATACCATATGATACGGGGCTAACCCGGTGTAGGCCGATCTTTCACGTTTGGAGTGGGATCCCTCGAAGAGCACGAAGAACATGGGGAAGAACGGGGAGAAATCACAAGGGGAAACACTCAAGAACAAGTCCAATCACACATCCACTAGACAATCAAACACACAAGATCACAAGGTACATGAACAACAAAGGGAAAGATACAAGGTAAGGTTCATCTCCAAGAGGAGGTCTTGATGATATCCTAGACGGATCTTCCCACAAGGGGGTCTTGATGATATCCCGCAGGATCTTCTCACATGGAGGTCTTGAACTCCATGGGAGTGGTAGTCTCTCTCTCTCAAGAGTAGAGGTAGGAGCAAAGCTCACCTAAGAATGAGCTATCATATTTGCTAACCCTAGAAAAGAGGTGGAGGTGGTATATTTATAGTCTAAGCCACGAAGGGATAAGTGGGAGAGGGATACAAGGCCAAAGGCCCGCGGCTGCGCACAGGCAGGGCGGTAGTACCGGACACATGATCGGTAGTACCGCTTGGAGGGTCTGAGTGGTAGTACCGCTTGCTTTGGGCGGTAGTACCGCCCTTTATGGACTGGGCAGGTCCTTCTTCTTCCGTCTTCGCTTCCTGGCTTCCCTCGCGGATGGTGTAGTGGTTCCTTGGAGCTTGCACTCCTCCTCGACATCGGTGAAGCTCCAACAGTACCTATGCATGCACACGGGAGAAGTGTCAAGTAGTATACCATCCTCGAAGGGGTTAAGTGAACACGTGTAAAGGAGAAGATTCACCTTTATGTATGAGAAGTAGATGTCGCACGTGTCACTTGCCGAACGGACTCTTGACATGGTGATGTCCATAGGATGCTCCGCATCAAGATGGTTCTTGATTCTTACGGTTTAATATTGATCACCCCAGGTTCGTAAGTGCCAGGTAAAGCATCAGATGAGCTGGGAAGACTATCAAAGGGGTCACAGGTATGCTATTGTGATTATATTTAATAAATAATCATAAACTGGCCTATATATGATGTATTTGGGTCATGTTCCGGGTTATCCATACTCTATATAAACCCCTGGCGCGATAGACCGCCAAGAAAGTTTTGCTTGTTTTATGTGCAGGATAAGGCAAAGCAAGTTAAACATCAAGGGAATAAACGGCCAACGTAAGCCAGAAAAATATAGTGATGGCGGCTCACGAAAGTAGTAAGCGCCATAAATAGGAGTAAGGGCATGACAAACATTAAGAGGTTTTTTCTATCCTATTACAAGATTCCCCGAGTCTGAATAAGTGAAGCATTGTTTTGGCAAAGTTAAAAAACACCTGGCGGTTCATTCCTTCGGTGGGCTTGAAGACTCCGGGTTATCCTTCCCCGCCTCTCCGTCGGTTGCTTTGTCCTGGAAGGTGGACGAGGCCCAGTCAATGCCACTCAAGGCTTCAAACTCAGCCTCATCATCAATTAAACCGGCCGGGTCCACTTCAGGGGCAAAGGTATGCTTACGCGTTGGAGGGATCAGGCTGACTTGGTCATATGGAATGTTTGGAATTCTCCGGTTCTCGCTATCGTAGCCCGGCGAATACTTAGTAAGATCAGTATCATTCCCAATAAGGGTCGCCAAGGGACGTACGAATTTGACACAGGTGGTGAAATCTTGATCATCAAATGCAGTACCATCCTCCTTCAGGCTTGGATATCCAAGAGAGAGGTCAGCCAAGTCAAGTTCTGGCACCCATGCCTTTGCCCGGCTTAATGCGGCCACGTCTCCGGCTCTTGAAGATGCCCGCCTTAAATCCTGAATTCATTGAGGTAGCACTGCGAGATGCTTCAGCACATCTTGTAGGAGGTGGGGAGTGGTATTTGATAAGGCCACAACGGCCAAGGCACGTTGTGACCCGGAGTACAGCTGCTCCACTAAGGTGTAAACCGCCTTAAGCATGATCAGCATGTTTTGCTTGAGGTTGGTACTCCTGGGGCCTGTATGTTCACAAGCATAACAATGAGCCGGAGATAACTATTACAATAATCATTGGAAAATTACAATGTTTGAGGTTTTGCAGAGTAACTTCCCAAAGATGGCTGAGACCATTTGGGATATCTGTCGTGTTAAATCGGACAGCTCGGTTGTTGCTTCTGCAAGAGATGCTTCTGCCGCCTCGGCCCGAGTCACCAGTGAAGCCTTCTCATCAGCCCAGATTTTCTTTTCTGATTCAAAATTTTGCTTCAGCTTCTCTTGTTCAGAGATGCTGAATTCAAACTTGGAGTTGGCTTTCCGAGTTTCAAGTTCTTGAGCTTTCAGCTGGCTCTTCAGGTCATCAAGGTCCGATTCAAATTGACTTATGGTGGCCTGTATAGGTACCAGGTTATGGTAAGAATCATGGTAAGGTAACATTCAAGTCCCAAACATTTTAGAAGTAAAGATACTTGGCACTTGGGGGCTAATGTATGCTTAAAGAATTTTTTACCTACCCTGTCGGGTCATACATATCAAGTCTCAAGCACTTTGCAAGTAAAGATACTTATCACTTGGGGGCTAATGTGTATTGCAAATTAAAATTATCATGCTATAACCGGGTTAAATATATTCTCTTTAAACAAGACAAACCAACAGTAAGTAGATTTCTAAGTCTACAGCATATTCATTCATAAGCAATAGACTTGGGGGCTGGTACAGTAAGTAAGATTCAGGAAAATAGCATAAGTTATACCTCAGATTTGTGCTGTATTTGTTTCACCATGTCAATTTCCAGGTCACGACTACTATGCACTTGGTTGAGATAGCCCGAGACTATATCACCAATGCTTAAGTGAGTATAGTGAGTGATGTCCTGTTTGGCTTTTCGACATTGGGCAAATTCTTCCTTGGCAGTGCATTGGGCAAGAACAATAGGCCGGCCCGGTTCAACAAATTGACTCTTCAGATATTCAACTTCCGGGTCAGTCATCTTGGCCGGGCTAGGAGCTTCCGGGTTATCAGAGTTGTGGATAACATCTTCAGCAGGCGGGTCAGAAGTTGGCACCGGAATATCATAAGCCTGTTCAGGCGGCGGTTGATGGGTGGAGCTGTCAGGAGCAGACAAGTCAAGCACCAGCTCAGTGACAACCGGGTCTTGGGACGGCTTATTTTTCCGTGCCCTCTTGCTGGGCTTCACTTGCAGGCTGACAATAAAGGAAGAAGGATGAGTATTAAAGTATAAGTATGGAAAAACTTAAAGTAAGAAAGGTTACATAACCCGAGAGCCGTTTTGAAAGCTGACATGTTTGATTGCATAGACTCGTCAGAGGAAGGAGAGGTATCCTGATAATTGGAGTCGGATGAATTGAGAGGTTGGTGAATCAAACCCGCCAAAGGTAAAACAGAGCGTAAATCGGAGATAACCTCGGTCCGACGCTTCCTAGTTACATCGGGTAAGCCGGAGGAGAGTTCTGCATCTTGATTGGCCCGAGTCTGCCTCCGGTTTTCAAGCTGTTGTTGCTTCAAAAAAAATTGAGGATCTTGGTAAGCTAGAGAATGTGAAAATCTTACTTTCCGGGTCACCCTTCGGATTTTTTGCTTTGGCTAAGGCTTAGAGTCGGAGGAGATTATAGTTACCTCTTCGTTAATTGCTTGACTGTTCCCTGTATCCTCCTGAAAGGATAGAATGTCAGTAAAATAATGACAAAGGAGTTAAGAAAGTCAAAGGATTACCTCTTCATCATCCGAAGAAGAGTCATCCAATTTAAACATATCGGAGGCGCTGGGTTTCTTCTTGTTTGAGGTTCCCGTCTTGGCCGATTTCCTTTCGGTTTTCTTGGCTGCCCTGGCTTGTTTGGCAGCCTCGTGGTCATACTTGACCTTCCAGAAATTATCACCGGCCTGTGGAAAAATACAAGGAATTATAAGTGCGAATAAGGTGTAACATGTTAAAAGTATTTATTAAGACTGATAACTCACTCCAAGGGCCGGGTTCTTCTTGCACAAGGGAAGTAAGCCGAAGGCATTGCTAGTTACAGTGCCCTCCTTCAGCAGTGACTAGGTTGTAGCATTTCCACATCATCTGGTAAGTCGTCAGGACTATGACGCATTGGATCATCCTTCTCGCCTGTGTAAGTACACATTAAGCCGGAACGGCGGCTTAATGGTAGTATTCGCCAGGTGACCCAGACTCGGACCAGATCGACGCCGTTTAACCCGTTTCCTAAAAGAGCTTTGATCTTCTTGATGGTGGGATTAAGAGGCAGACACTCAACAGCGGTCAACTTATCCGCCAGCTGATGGTTGGATTCAAGGCGCAAGGCGTGGAAGCCGGGCAAAGGCCTTTCATCAGCCGGTGAAGTGTCTTGACAGTAGAACCACGTCTGGTTCCAATCTTTTGGGTGACTCGGCAGCTCAGCATAAGGGAAAAGGCAATCTCTCCACCCCTGGATCCAGATGCCGCCAAGCTCAAGGCTAGGCCCGTTGGCACGCTCATTCTGCCGGTTCAAGTAAAAAAGTTCTCTGAACAAAAGCAGACTTGGCTCCTCTCCCAGGTACACCTAGTAGAAGACTTGGAAATTGCAAATATTTGACACAGAATTGGGTCCAATGTCTTGAGGTCTAAGATCAAAGAAATTCAAAACTTCCGTGAAGAATTTTGAGCCGGGAGGGGCAAATCCCCGGTTCATGTGATCCGTGAATACTATCACCTCCCATTCTTTGGGTAGAGGCCTCTCTTCAGACGGGCCAGGGGCACGATAAGACATGACCTCCTTTTTTGGCAAATGGCGAGACTTCACAAACTCAGCCAACTTACTCTTAGTGACTATGGATGGGACCCAATTGCAAGTCACAGGGGCTTTGGCTCCCTTAGGTGCCATGACAACAGTTGGCCTACGGCAAAATAAGAGGTTCCGGTTCAAATTTAAACCGGGAGAAATATCCAAATTATTTAAGGTAGTGGCTTACGAAGGGGCCTAATGATATAAGGATAACTATGCAGCAATATTTAAGCCACTACAAGTATCAAAAGCAGTTCAAAATTCTGATAACCCGGAGAAGTAAGCAAGGCTCACAGATCAGTGTCATTCATTTAAGCCGACTACCTGGACAGTTGTGTTTCAAAGCATTTGACAGAAGCAGTTTTCCGGGTGATAAAAACAAGTTTCATAATCTTCTACTAATATTTGAGATCAAGGGTCTGTTCTGATAAGAAAAATTTTCTAGACCTAAAAACTGATGCAGGCGTGTTCATAAGCTCGAATGAGGCTTTTTTACAGAGAAAGGGATCTACTTTTTATCTGAAACAAGTGCGGAAACAACTACCGCGGCCATTTTATATCATTTTAGATCAGAAGAGGCGTCTAAGAGGAAAACTAACAAGGATTGGGCTCTAATGGTGATGAACTCCGACGAACTCGAGGAAGCTCTAATGCAGATCTAAGCAAGGAAGGGAAGGGAACTTACGGATCTGGATGGGCTGCGGAGGTATGTCGCGTTTCTATGGTCCAACCAGGTCGATGCAGCGGCCTGGGACGATGAAGACAGGAAGCTCGACAGCGGCAGCGGTGGAGCTCGAGAGGAGGCAGGAGGAAGAAGACGACTGAAAGAGGGAAGAATGGAAGACCTAGGTCGTGTCTATTTATAAGGAGAGGATAACTGAGGCGGTGCGTAAAACGACGAGATAAGAGTTATTATCTAGCGGCCCCGATGCCTCGATTTTCGGAACAGTTAATAAAAACAGAGATCCGTTGGAGGATACGGTGGAATAGAAAAGGAATTTAAGAGAGGATGACGTCAGGCCGGGTTAACACGGATCCAGAAGATGACGTCATGGCGGGTTAAAGAAAACCTTCTGCACAGTTAGAAGACTGAAGATTTATTCTTTAAAAGTATTTTAAGATTGACATGAACAAGTTCAAATCAATCTGGGGCCTAATGTTGGGGATATAACTATTTGTGTAAGCCGCTCAGGAGGGGCCAGGTTACACAAAGAGGATTCATCAGAGAGAAGCCCAAGACCAAGCATGAAGATGGCGGTTCAATAAAGGGCTTAAGGCCCGCAGGCGACCTAAGGCCCATTGTAGTAAAACCGTCGTAATGGCATGACTTGTATCATAAGGTAGATTTAACTAGTCACCGAGCCGGACACTGTTATAAGCTGGCCGGGACTCTATAAGCCACAGGGTGTCAACCCGTGTATATAAGGGGACGACCTGCTGGCGGCTTAGGGCAAGAAACAACTCATCAAGAACCGTACATAGCATGTCTCGCTCCCTGGTCATCGAAACATCAATACCAACCCAACTAGACGTAGGCCAACCTTCACCGTAAGGGGCCGAACTAGTATAAAAACCTCACGTGTCCCTTGTCCCGATTAACCCCTTCAAGCTTCCTAGTTGCGATGGCTCCACAACTAAGTCCTTTCACGAGGACATCTAACGTGACAATTCCATGACACATTGTATTTCCATGTTTACTTTGTGTTTGATCCTTTTGCATGTATACCACTCCGGAGACACCTTGGAGTACTTGGATTGTGCCATGCCTTCAACTTCGTCCAACTACAAGTCCGTCCACGACAACCGTTTCCATGGTGATTCGGATCACGACCCGAGGTCGGATCTTTCCCAAGGGGGGGGGGGGAGATGATGCGGAGCATCCCACGTTCATCCCCATCTACACTCCGACTACTCTCCAAGCCCCAAGAGGACATATGACGAGATCTCGAGCATACGCCATTGGACACAAGGTGAACTCGATCCTCTCTAAACCTTCACTTTCCACACGTGAGACATGGTTGCTACTTCAAGCGTGGACCTTGTGCATACTCAGGTACACCCCAGGAGACCATGGAGAACCCAAGGACCAAGGTCGAACGTGCGCGGAAGCAAAGGAAGAAGAAGGAAGAAGAGTCTGCTACAACAGCAGCCGGACATCCGGCCATGTCCCGGACATCCGGCCCAGCCCAGACATCCGACCCAACCACTGGAAATCCGGCCTCCATCACAGAATGCATCTGGAGGCGACCCCGACAGCCAGGACATCCGGTCCCGTGCCCCGGACATCCGGCTCCTCCCGAAGCCCCGGACATCCGGCCTCCCCGCCTGGACATCCAGCCCGTCACGAAGCCCTGAACATCCGGCCCCCAGCCCGGACATCCGGCGCCTGTCTGTGCACAGTGAACGGGCCAAGGGCCCATGTATCCTCTCACTTACCCCTTTGAGGCTAAGGCCTATAAATACTCCACCACCTCCTCCTAGTTAGGGTTAGCGTTGATTTAGCTCATTTGTGAGATAGAGCCTCGCTCATCCATCAGATCTAATCCCCGTGAGAGACCACGGCCTCTTCGGAGAAGATCCACTTGGTTCAAGACCCCTTTACGGGAAGATCCCCTCGTGGATTCAAGACCTCCTCTCGGAGAAGAACGGTTACCTTTGTATCTTTCCTTTGTTGATTTTGAATCTTGTGCTACGTCATGTGTTCGGTGATCTAGCCCTTGTGTGATCGATACTTGTCGGTTGAGTGATTCTCTCGCTCCTCCCCGTGATTTCCCCTTTGTGTTTTCCGCGTGTTCTTCATGTTTTCCCGTAGGATCCACTCCAAACGTGAAAGATCAGCCCCTAGGGTTCCGCCCTACATCACATTTGGCCATTGATTTGTAAAGATCCTGTAACTTTGAATTTGCTCTCCACCAGAATGAGTCGTGCAACTGAGTTCTTGGCAACTTAACATTATCATAATATGCTTCCCAGACATGATTTACCCCAAGACCCCCTAATTTTACTTTGATAAAATTTTATATGCAAACTAAAAAGAAACAGAGGGAGTGCAAACTAGGGCAAAACTGAGTAGGTCAGAAAATTATGGGTAAATATGAGTAGTCGGTTCTAGTTAGGGGTCGAAATGCAAATGTCCCTTAAATGGATATGGAAACATGTTTACAGACAACTGGATGGTCGGCTCATGTATCCAGGTCCACGGAGGAGTCCAGGAGTCCAAATCAGTCCTCATACAGATAAGGAATGCAAACTAGTCCACACATAGATAATGTGTTCATTTTCGGGTCGGCGTTGGGCATGCCTAATCACGTATACTGTGAGCAAACGTCATACAAAGCCGAAAAAGTTCTTTTCTTGAAGTCGAGTACAATTTGGCATTGGAGATGCCTAACCACATATACTATGATAAAATGTCATACAAAGCCGACAAAGTTCTTTTCTTGCAGTCGAGTACAATTAAAAATTTGAGTAAAATGCATCATAAGTCCTATAACTATGTGAGGTGTGTCAATCTAGTCCTACCACTTCAAAAGTGCAGATTTGGGTCCCAAATGTATTCAAAGTGTACAACCCAAGTCCCAAACTCGTTGCAGCTGCGTTGACTGGCAGACGTGGTGCTTGGACAGTTGCCACCTGGAGGCATCGCGTGTGGCGGGAGATTTCCTGCCGCTTGCAGTTGAGATCTTTTGCAATTTACCCCATTTATGTAATTTCCTTCTCTAGACACAGTCCTTTGTCCACTAAGATCTCTCTCTCTCTCTCTCATCAGTTCGTCTTATCTGCTACTGCCACCGCTGTGCCATGTCTAGAAACTCGTATGCGAGCTTGTTGGCGGTGAGACGCAGCAGGAACCAGTTGGAGAAGGCTCCGCCTCTAGTCCTTCTGTTGTCGCCACGAACAGCCTATCTAGTGTTCCTCCCATTGGTGCAGTGCCCGCACTGCAAGAGGAGGACCACCATTTGCCTCGTCTCCAAGTCAGAGGCGAACTGATGCGGAGCATCCTATGGTCATCCCCATGGACCTACCTACGTCTCCTCAAGTGCCAAGTGGACCGATGACACGACCACGTGCTAGAGCCCTCGAAACCAAGGTGACATCTCTCCTTAGTGATATTCCGTATGACCCACTTGAGATATGGCTACTATAAGTGTCAAAACAGGCAGATCTCGGGTAGGGGGTCCCGAACTGTGCGCCTAAGGATCCAAGGTAATCGGAGGCAGGGGACATGATGTTTACCTAGGTTCGGGCCCGCTTAATGGAGCTAATACCCTACTTCCTGCTTGATTGACTTTGATGAGTACAGGGGTTACAAGAGTTGATCTACCTCGAGATCGTAATGGCTAAACCCTAGATGTCTAGCATGTATGATTATGATTGCCTCTACGGACTAAACCCTCTGGTTTATATAAACACCGGAGGGGACTAGGGTCGTACAAAGTTGGTTTAAAGAGGAAGTAAACTACACATCCGGACGCTAAGATTGTTATGCACACAAAGGAGAGTCCCATACAGACACGAGGAAGGCCTTCTGTCTTGCATCTTCACGGGCCATTAGCCCGACCCATATCACATAGGCCGGCTCCCCGAGGACCCCATAACCTAGGACTCCCTCAGTAGCCCTCGAACTTACCTTCAATGACGACGTTATATCCGGCTACATGTCTTCGGCTTTGCAAGGCGGGTTCTCCATTGTATAGTTCGGCTTTTACATTAAATACCATACCCTTCAGCTTCTGTGCCGCCGTCGCTTCGGCCTCCACGTGTCGAACGAATACGAGGGGTCTAATCATTTTTGCATGTAACCCCTTGGCGTCTATTTAAAGAGATTGAATCTCCGATACCATTCCTCACCAGGCGAAAATCCTTAGAGCTTGCCATAGGAATTCATCAAAACATGGCCGATGCTCCTAGTTCTTCCTAGCGCCCCCACAGACCTCAAAAAGGCGATTGGGAGAGCTGCTCAATATCCCACGCCCAGCTGACCAAGCTTCAGACGCAGGGATATCTCCCTCCCTCAGATCTAGTCCCCGTTCGGGCAGAATTAACTTCCATCAATGGCGAAACACTGAAGGAGAACTTCCCCAATCCTACTAAAGGGGAACGGGTGTGCTTTGTTTCTTTCCTGCTGAGACGCGTCGGATTTCTGATTCATCCTTTTCTCAGAAGTCTTCTGGAGTACTACAGCCTATAACTGCATAATCTCACGCCGGGCTCCATCCTGCACATTGCAGGCTTCGTTGCTCTTTGCGAGCTGTTCCTAGGCTGCGAGGCCCATTTCGATTTATAAAAGAAATATTTTTGCCTCGTCCCCCGCTCCCAAGCGGGATCCATGTTCGCGGTGGGCGGCGCCAAAGTATGGCGCATAGCCGGGACAGGATACCTTTCCGGCACTCCGAAGAAGGCATCCGTAGGGTGGCCCTCGGAGTGGTTCTACATCGAAGACGTTGTTCTCCCGGACCCAATCTGTTGAGGATATAGCTACTGAGTGTAAACCGGCTAGGAGGGCTCGGTTCGCCCTCGACTATGTTGAAGCCCATGAAGATCCAGAAGATGGTGTTTTACTTATGAAGCTTAGAAGCCCGCAACCCGAAGGTGGTTTAGGGCCCATAGTGGTAAACCGCCATGACTATGTAAACTTCTAATATAAGTTAGGAAAGGAGAGACCGAGCCGGACACTTTGTATGAGTCGGCCTCGGGGCTCTGTAGACCGGCCGAGCGTCAACCTGTGTATATAAAGGGACAACCCGGCGGCGGTTCAGGGACAACAGACAACAACTCGAGACTCAGGCAAGCGTATTTCGCTCCCTGGTCATCGAAACCCAATCAATCCCATCACAACTAGACGTAGGCTTTTACCTTCATCGAAGGGGCCGAACTAGTATAAACTCCCGTGTCCCTTGTCTTGTTTAACCCCTTCAAGCTAACCCGTTGCGATGGCTCCACGACTAAGTCCTTCCATGAGGACATCTAACGTGTTAATTCCACGACAGTTGGCGCCCACCATGGGGCTATTGCACGATGGTGTCGAGTTCTTGAAGGGATGCTCTGAAGGACTTAAGGGGCACGTGATCGGCCGGATGACCAAAAGTCGTCGCGGCAAGCTCTACATCAACGACGAAGGATGGGGCCCCGAGGCCGGCTCGATTGAGTACGGGTACCGGGTCCCCTTCGGCGGAATTCATGTCTTCATCGGCAAGATCGGCGAACTGGGCCCTGAGCCGGACCTCTGCACCGACCTCGTCGAGACGGCTTAGCGTGCGAGTCCAACCCGGGTTAAGCCCGCCGTGAAGCATGCGTTCGTAGGATGTGTCCATGGGATCGGATCTGAACCGGTGTCTGAGGGCGAGACGGCCGTCTATTCCAACGACGAGTCATCCACTGGCGAACGTGAGTCCTTGTACCAGATTCATAGTGGTGTATTTGAAGGATATTCCGATGGCAACAGTATTCCGAACCTCCTTGAACCGCCAAGTCGGGTTGCTGTTTACATGGCGAGAACACAACCCACGTTGCAGTCTTTGTCTACCGCAGCAACGAATACCGGATCAGCAGCCGTGGCAGGAGTCCCGGCGCGCCATCCGGCGCAAGTCCTCGCCGGTTTGATGGACGCCTGGGCGACCTTGTTAACCGCGACAGTCACCCCGGAGACGCGGGATCAGCACAATGCGGACGTTGCGAAACTGAAGGACCAAATAGCACAGGCTAAGGAGGACCTGGCAGCTGAGGATACTAGGATGGCTGAAGAACGGACCGCTTTGGATGCCCAATCACAGTGGATACAGGCACAGAATTACCAGCTCATGCTAGATCAAACTGCATCAGAGGATGTAATGCGAAGGAAGTACCGGTCATGTCTGCTGCCGGTTTACAAAGGGTTAAATCTCTTTCAGACGCCAGGCGCTGGGCCGAGCAATCCGGCAGCTGCAAACCGGACTGAGGCGCCTAGGACAGCTCCGGATCAACTACGGATGACGGAGCCACCCCAACGGATAGATAACCCGCCGCAATACGTGTCTACACCACCGGGTCACATCTCGAGCCCTCTGGATAACATGATTGCCGCAGCCTCACGCCTGGCAGCCATTCCGATGGAGGGAGATTCAATAGCAGCAGTTGAGACGCGGCGGGCGAGAGACCTTCTTCAAACCGCCGTGGTGCAGCAGCAGGCTTATTCATATAGCCGGGATAGAATTCATTCAACCCCTCGTCCGAGCCCAAGTTATAGCAGGCGTATGGATGAACCGGAGGTGTCTAGCAGCGCGCGGCATCAAAATGCTCAAGATGTGGTGGATCATGGTAGGGCACGAAGGGATGCCGCTTTGGGTCGTTATCAACCCGCCCCGGTTCAGCCAGCAGCGTCAGTTGACCGAGGCACCGGGCTTGCCTTCAGTTCCTGGGGAGTGCCGTGCCTTATTCCGGCTCTCCGTAATGTGCGTCTGCCCAAAGATTTCAAGGGTCCATGCAAAGTGCCTAATTACATGGCGGATCAGCCACCTGAGGCTTGGGTCGAGAGTTATGAGATGGCAATGGAGGTGCTGCATGTAGATGAAGCAGGTTGTGCAAAGTACTTCACGATGATGTTGGAGGGAACAACCCGTACTTGGTTGAAAAATCTACCAGCTAATTCCATCGAGTCATGGGATCAGTTGAAGGCCCGGTTTATAGCCAATTTCAAAGACACGTGCAAACAACCCATGTCCATTGTGGATTTGGATGCTTGTGTTCAAAGAGAGAACGAGTCCACAACTCATTGGGTACGCCGGGTTTTAGAAGTGTTGCACTCATCCGACCGGATTAACGCTGGTCAAGCGATTATCACACTGGAGCGCAATTGCCGGTTTAAGTCATTGAAGATGAAGTTGGGACGGCTCAAGCGCCACTGCAACGACATGGGAACCCTCATGGCAGCCTTGGTAAAGTATGCCGATTCTGATAATACCAGGGATCCCGATTCTGATAATGAGAAACCAGAGAAGGGAAAGAAGAATGGCGGTGCAAAGGGACAGCAGCACAACCAAGGAGGCCATGGGAATAATGGTAAGCGTAAAGCGGACTCAGATTTTGTGGCTAACACTAATGTGCAGCGCCAAAAAGGTAAACCGCCCCAGCGCGGCGGGGCGATGAATCTGGAGCGTTTGTTGAATCAGCCCTGTCCAAAGCACAGGACCAAGGAGGCTCCTGCAACGCATCTTTGGAAGGATTGTAACATTATGAAGGAATTCAAAAACTCTGATCTTTTCCGGTATGATCAGGGTCCGTCGGGCGGTTCAGGTCTATGTTTTCATGGTGGCGACTGTTCAAGCTCTGGGTTTCAGAATAATCATGGCAACCAGAACAACCAAGGTGGTAATAACCAGTAGAATAATCAAGGGAATCAGCAGCAGTTGGGTTACCAGAGTCACCCAAAGCAGTTGAATGGTGGGTAGTATCATGTGTTCACCACTAGTTTGTGCAAGCGTGATCAGAAGCTTCACAAGAGGGCAGTCAATGCTGTTGAACCGACTGTTCCACTTTATCTGCGGTGGTCAGAACAGCCTATTGTGTGGAGTAGGGAGGATCATTCGCCCCGGGTTGACAATCCGGGTCAACTAGCTCTGGTGGTGGCGCCTCAGGTGGGAGGTTATAAGTTCACCAAAGTACTCATGGATGTAGGAAGCAGTATCAATATTCTGTATTATGAGACATTCCGCCGCATGGGGTTGACAGATAAGAATCTTAAACTATCCTTCATGGTGTGGTACCAGGTAAATCGGCATATCCAGTAGGTAAGATTGCTTTGGAAGTTGTGTTCGGTGATGAACATGACTCCCGATCTGAGACATTGACCTTTGAGGTGGTGAGAATCCAGAGCCCGTATCACACACTGTTTGGGCGACCGGCTTATGCAAAATTCATGGCGAGGCCTTGTTATATTTACTTGCAGCTCAAGATGCCGGGTCATAAATGGACTATCACGGTCCATGGAAGTCGAAAAATCGCTTTGGATTGCGAGGAAAGTGATGCGGCTTATGCTGAGTCGGTTTGTGCTACAAAGGAGATAAAGTTTTATAAGGAGAATGTTGATCCGGCAGATATGACCCCTCTGAAGAAGCCCAGCACTGAGCATGACCCAACCCTACATTTCAAACCGGCTGACGAGACTAAGCTTGTTGACTTCGTACCTGGCGATTCATCCAAGCAGTTCAGCATCAGTACAAATCTGGATCCAAAATAGGAAAGCGCACTCATCGAGTTCATCCGTGAGAACCGGGACATTTTTGCACGGAAGCCTTCTGACATGCCAAGTGTACCGAGGGAACTCGCTGAGCACACTCTTAATATTGATCCGAAGTTTAAACCAATCAAGCAATTTCTTCTTCGCTTTAATGAAGAAAGACGCAAGGCAATTGGTGAAGAAGTAGCCCAGCTATTGGCTGCTGGGTTTATCGTCGAAGTGTTTCATCCTGAATGGTTGGCTAATCCGGTGCTGGTTCCTAAGAAAAACGGCACTTGGCGTATGTGTGTGGACTACACGGACTTGAATAAGGCTTGCCCGGCTGATCCCTTTGCTCTCCCGCGAATTGATCAGATCATTGATGCGATGGCGGGTTGTGAGCGGCTGAGTTTTTTGGATGCTTATTCAGGATATCATCAGATCAAGATGGCAGTTAAGGACCAGGAGAAGACAACCTTCGTCACTCCCTTTGGAGCCTTCTACTATGTTTCTATGCCCTTTGGGCTCAAAAGTGCCCAGGCAACTTATCACCGTTGTGTGCAGAATTGTCTCCACACACAGATTGGGCGTAATGTTCACGCCTATGTGGATGACATTGTGGTAAAATCCAGAAAGAAGGAGACATTGATAGCTGCTCTCAAGGGGACGTTTGACAATCTTCGGGTTTACAAGATGATGCTTAATCCAGATAAATGTGTCTTTGGTGTTCCGGCGGGCAAGCTTCTCGATTTTCTTGTGTCCAATAGGGGCATTGAGGCTAATCCGGAAAAGATTAAGGCAATCACATCCCTGGCCAAGCCGAAGTGTATCAATGATGTTCAGCGTCTCGCAGGTCGGATTGCAGCCCTTAGCCGGTTTATCGGTCGTTTGGGAGAGAAGGCAATTCCTTTGTATCAGATGTTGAAAAAGATGGATGATTTCGTCTGGAGTGATGCAGCCAATGCGGCTTTTGAGGAGCTAAAGCGGCAGTTGGTTGAACCGCCTGTTCTTGCAGCCCTAGTTGATAATGAGCCTTTGCTGTTATATGTGGCCGCCAATGCCCGAGCGGTTAGTGTGGCAATTGTGGTTGAGCGTAAAGAAGCTGGGAAGGAATATCCGGTTCAGCGACCTGTCTACTACATCAGTGAAGTTCTGATCGAGTCAAAACAACGCTATCCACATTGGCAGAAGTTGGTGTACGGGGTTTTTATGGCCAGTCGAAAGCTCAAGCAATATTTTCAAGGCCATCCCATCACAGTGGTTAGTTCTGCTCCTTTGGCGATATAATTCAAGATAGGGAAGCAACTGGCCGGGTTGCAAAGTGGGCAATCGAGCTTGGTCCACACGGTTTAAAATATGTACCTCGAACAACCATCAAGTCTTAGGCTCTTGTGGATTTTATCAACAACTGGACCGAGTTGCAAGCACCAGAAGATAAACCGGACAATACGTACTGGACTATTCATTTTGATGGATCCAGGCAGTTGGAAGGCTTGGGGGCTGGAATTGTCCTTACTTCCCCTCGAGGTGATAAAATTTGCTATGTCCTCCGCTTGATGTTTCCTTGTACTAACAATGCAGCTGAGTATGAAGCTTTACTCCATGGTCCCCGTGTGGCCAAAGATATGAACTTAAGTCGAGTTCGTTGTTTCGGAGATTCTTATCTGGTGCCTCAGCAAGTTTCTGGTACTTGGGATTCTAAGGATCCACTCATGGCGGCTTACAGGCGTGAGGTGGATATTGTGGCGGGTCATTTCAAAGGGTATCAGGTTGAGCATATCGATCAGCGCAAAAAAGAAGCAGCAGACGCTTTGAGCCGGCTTGGATCTCAGGGTAAACCGGTACCTCCTAACACATTTTTAGATATCTTGCATAACCCGTCTGTTAAGTTGCCTACATAAGAGGATTTGGTTGTTCCTGATCCGGAGGCTCAGTTGGTGGCCGCTTTACACGTTGTACCGGATTGGACGGTTCCATATCTAGCGTATATGAGCTGGGGCGAGCTACCAAATGATAAAGTTCTGGCTCGACAGATAGTCCGGCGATCCAAGTCCATGGTTATTCACAATGGCGAGTTACAACACTGTAGCGTTTCAGGCGTATTTCAGCGTTGTGTTTCTTCGGAAGAGGCCAAGAGATCCTATGGGAAATTCATGAAGGGGATTGTGGCCATCATGCCAGTTCAAAGTCCCTGTTTGCAAAAGCTTTTCGTCATGGGTTTTACTGGTTGACAGCTCATGCTGATCCGGAGGATCTGGTAAAGCGATGTGATGTTTGTCAAAAAATTTCACGCAGAGCTCATGTTCCGGCTCAGGAACTACAGATGATTCCTATCACTTGGCCGTTTGCTACTTGGGGGCTTGATATGGTGGGACCCTTTAAACATTCCCAGGACAAGAAGACCCACCTGTTGGTGGCAGTTGATAAATTCACCAAGTGGGTTGAAGGGGAGCCTGTTAGCAAGTGTGATGCAGCTATGGCGGTTCAATTTCTCAAAAAGATTATCTTCCGTTTTGGCTTTCCACACAGTATCATCACGGATAATGGTACCAACCTTTCCAAAGGTGACATGGAGGATTTCTGTCAGAGAGAGCACATCCAGCTTGACCTAGCATTTGTGGTGCACCCTCAATCCAACGGTCAAGCGGAGCGAGCGAATCAAGAAATTTGAAAGGGTCTTAAACCCCGGCTCATGATTCCCTTGAAGCGGATGTCGGGTTGTTGGGTGGAAGAATTACCTTATGTCTTGTGGAGTATCAACACCACCCCCAATCGATCAACAGGTTACACGCCTTTCTTTATGGTATACGGGGCAGAGGCAGTTCTCCCAAGTGATATACGTCATGACTCGCCCCGGGTTGCTAATTATGTTGAAGCGGACAACGAGCAAGCTCGCCAAGAGGCACTGGACCTGTTAGATGAAAAACGGGATATGGCTCTGGCTCGATCGGCGGTTTATCAACAAGATTTACGGCGTTATCACAACCGCCGGGTTAGGACAAGAACCTTTCAAGAAGGTGACTTGGTGCTCCGGCTCATCCCGGATCAGACTGACATGCACAAGTTATCCCGACCTTGGGAAGGACCCTTTGTGGTCAGCAAGAATCTGCACAATGGATCATATTACCTCATTGGCGTTCGAGACAACTCAGGCAACTCTGAGGAGGAGACCCGGCGGCCGTGGAACATAGATCTCCTCCGGCCTTATTACACTTGAGCCATAGGCTCTTTTTATGTACATATTTCGACAATGTATATATTATAATCAATAAATAAATTAGCATCCTTGCTCTAAGCGGGGCCTCTGCTGTTTTTTCTCAAATATCCTTTGAGTTACATGGGGGCTTCAGCTGACAAAGCGGAGTACTACCTGTTAAACCGGCTATCACGCCACAAAGCTTGGGAGCTTCACACCCAAGGGGCCAAAGAGAGTCTGGATGCTATGCACAACTCAAACATAGGCACCCAATGAGCACAGCTCATCACGTTACTTGGGGGCTCCTTGGTCAAATACCAAGGAGTTTGAATGGACCCTTGTAGCTGGGTATCGACCCACGACTTGGAAGCCTGGTATATTTACCTAAAACACCGGGTTAGCCTGCCTTCATCAAGTAAGACACTCCTATCCAAGTCATCCTGGCACGGCCCTCCGAATGTTTGACAGTTACTCTCATTGAGACCCTATACTTGTCAAAGTTAAAACGGTGATTGGTTAGTTGGAGGTCCATCTTAAAAGGCTTTGTTAAATGGTTCAACTCAGCGGCTTGGCAGCCCACAAAAAGCCTCGAATTTGGGACTGGCAGCCCCCAAAAAGCCTCGACTACACGGTTTTATTTGCGTTTTGCTGATTTTTATGTTAAACCGATTTTCTCGGCCTGGTGAGTCATCTTATTAGCCCGGTATTCTTTAAACCGGCTTGGTTTGCAACTACGTGTTGACAGACCTTATTCTTAAACTGGAGTTTGTTAACCCGGCCTAGCTTTGGTCATCTGGTGTGCATCATCACCCGGTATGACTTACTATACGACATCAGTACATGATGGAGTTATACAAGAATTTTAGATTTGGGGTTTCACCCTTATTACAATCAAAGTTGATCAGCAGGGATATTACATCACAGGTATGAATCATTTCATATTTTTATGATTTGATTATCAATCAGGCCTTTTCTTGGGCACTATGACCCGTCCGGCGGTAAACTGCCAGGACCCTTTTCTTTTTTATGCACACACAGGAGTTGCATATTATGATACCTGAACCAAAATTGACATTGACATGGCGGATCACATAAAGTATCTCCTCCTGCATGATGGCAGCAGATCAAAATAGTTTTGGCTACCCTATTACAAGGCACAGAGGCCCAAAATATGGAATTGTTTCACAACGGATAATTTCTAACATGTCAACCGAATTGACGGCTTAAGCTTCATCTCCGGGTTGATGTGAAGTAGATGGGTCATCTGGCGTCGGTTTAGCCTCCTCCTCCCCATCCAATGGCTGGAAGTCATTGGTGGTCCAGTCAATCCAGGTTAAAGCCTGAAAGACAGCCTCTTCACTTATAAGCTCAGCCGGATCAACGTCAAGGGCGTAAGTGTGCTTACGGATTGGTGGAATAAGGTTCTGCACTTCAGGAATGATAGTTTCAACTCGTTTGTTGTTTGTGTCATAGAAGGACCGGTGAACCGTCAGGTTAGCTTCTTCTGCCAACTGACTCACCAGAGGACGCATCTCCCTTGTTACCCGTTTGAGGGCGTCGTTGTCAAATACTTTGCCGTTTTCTTGTGCACTGGGGAAGCCCTTGGCTATATCAGCCGGATCAAGATTAGCTATCCATGCCTTGGCTCGAGTCAGTGCTAGTAAAGTGCCAGCCCGGGCAGCGGATCGCTTCAACTCTCCTATCTGCGCTGGCGTCATAGATAGCCGGTCCAGCGTGTCTTTGATCAGTGTTGGAGCCGCATTGTCACAAGAAGTGGCGCAGATAACCCGTTGGACGCCGGTATACAGCTGCTCAATCAGTGTATACGCGGCCTTGAGTTTCTTCCGCATATCAGAACCCAGATGAGCAATGCGACTACCTATATCGGTTTAAGAAGTTCATGTTAAACCGGAGAAATTCCAAAGTGAAATATTCATAAATCCTTGGCAAAACAGTACTTAACAAATATTGCAGAGGTCATGGCATTGACTTGGCGCTTTAATCCAGTAAGCTCTTCCGTCACCGGTTTAAGAGTTGATTCAGCGTTTTCCGCCCGCTTTAGCAATCCGGCCTTTTCGGTATCCCAGTTGGCCTGCTCAGACTTGAACCATTCTTTGAGCTTCTCGATGGTGGTTAAGGCGGTTTTCAACTCATCTTTGGCCTTGGTGGTTTCTGCTTGTTGGGATTTCAGATTTTCTTGAAGGTCAGCAATTTGCGAGACTTGTTGGTTTATCTCACTCTGCAACAGTAAGAGAGCATGTTAATATATTTGTTAAAGTCCCAAGCATATAACCAGTTATACACTTGGCACTTGGGGGCTAATGCGGATCATTTTTATGCTGATTATTGAAGTCCCAAGGATTAATACAAGTTTTAATCATGGCACTTGGGGGCTAATGTGTTTTTGATCAGAAATACACAAGGAAATTTCATAAAGTACAATATGGAATATACAAAGTCCCGGTTTGACTTTCTCAAGACAAACCGGCCCTTGGGGGCTACAATGCAATGAAGATATAGAGCAAAGAGCAAAATTGTTTACCTCATAGCGCTCCTTCGTCAGATTTACTAAACTAGCTTCATAATCACGGCTTGTGTAAAGCCGGTTCTATCAGCCGGAGTAAAGGTCTTGAGTAGAGAGATCGACATAAGCAGACAAATCAGTCTTCCCCTTCCCCTTGCTCATAGCAGCAAATTCATCTTTGGTAGTGTGCTTTGATAGAGCAACCGGATTACCAGGGGCGGTATATGCAGTGCCAGTAACAACAACATCGTCATCTTTGGCCGGACTGGATGAATGGACATTCTTAACAGGGCTTGGCGCCTTGGTAGCAGGGCTTGGCGGTGTGTTAACAGGGCTTGGCGGATCAGCAGTTGAGCCCCGCTATTCAACTATTGGACTTGGAGGAGCAGGAGGATGTGAAGTATCAACCTCTACATTCGGTTCAACCTCTAGCGGGTTGGCATCAGCATCTTGGTTTTGCCCAGCAGATCTATTTATAGCAACTTAAGGATCTTTGCCATGATGCTCTGGAGTCTTCTCCGGATCAACATCCACAGTTGGGTCGCTGGTCTTGGCTTTCTTACTCAATCGAGCCTTGGCACTACAACATCAAAGGTTAGAATATGGTAAACCAATAAATAAAAGAAACAAATTAAGGAGTAATATACTTACCCAGCGATGACTTTGAGAGGAGGCAGCTGAGTGGTTGATGAACCGCCAGACGAGTTGGAAGAAGCCTGGTAATTCGGGTCAGACGGATTGAGAGGGCATCGGAAGAAACCATTCAAAGGATAATGTTTTTCAGGAGAACAAGTCACCTCTGGACGACGTTTCTGGGTTGGCGTATCAGCTAAACCGGACGACGTGATTTGTTGACCACTATGCCGGGTTGTGCGATGTTCTTTAACTTGCTGTGTCTTCAAAGAAAATTTTGGATCCAAATGAGCAAGGGGGTGAGATTGTTTTACTTTCCGGACTGTGCGGCGAATTCTTTGAACCGGTACAAGATCTGAATCAGAAGAAAGAAGGATTACCTCAACATGTTTTGCATGGCTGGCCTCAGCATCATCCTGGGAATAGTCATTGTCAATAAGATGAACGAAAAAGGAACCAAGTGAGTCAAGTTCTACATCAGCGTCTGATTCTTCATCTTCTGGCGGATCAGAAGACTCGGTGGTTTTCTTCTTGCCAGCTTTCTTGGTGGCCTTGGTCTTTGCACGAGGAGCCCGGGCCGGTTTAGTCCGTTTCCAAAAGGAGCTGTTAGCCTGAAATTAAGACAAGGAAAGGTTAGTACACAGTCAATACGAAGCAAATCAGTAAAGTATTTAGATGAACTTTACCGCTGGCGGTTTATTGGAGACGCAAAACGGAGCCAACCCGGTTTGGCTGCATGCAGAGATCGGTTCATCAAGCATTTTCTTCACCGATTCAATAACTTCAAGATTGATCATTACTATTTTGTGATATTGTTGAGGGTCTTTGACATCACCAGTATATTCATGCATCAATCCGGGACGGCGGCTTAAAGGTAAAATGCCCCAAGAAACCCAGCAGCGGATAAGATCAATGCCAGTCAAACCATTGGCCATCAGAGCCCGGAGCTTGGCGATTTGAGGTGCAAAATTCTTCCGTTCTGTGGCGGTCAAGCGTGAAGGTAATGGGTGGTCGTTGCTAAGCCGGTGAGGGCGATAACCCGGCAAAGGATTTTCTCCATCAGGGGTAGTGTTCTGGCAGTAAAAGCAGGTCTGATTCCAATCTTTAGGATGGCTATGATGTTTTGCATGAGGGAAGTCAACTTCTTTCGTTTTCTAAATTGAAACGCCACCAAGCTCTGTGTTGGGACCATCTAAGAATTCCGTACGGCGGTTCAAATGAAAGAAGTCCCGGAACATCTTCATGGTTGGCTCTTCTTGAAGATAGACTTCGCAGAATACTTGAAAGTTGCATATATTGGACACAGAGTACGGACCAATATCTTGCGGATGGAGTTGGAAGCTTGTGAGGACATCCCGGCAATTTTTTGATCTGGGTGGACTGAATCCCCGGTCTAAGTGTTGCATAAAAACAATCATCTCTCCTTCTTGAGGTTCAGGTGGACATTCCGATTCCGAAACTCGCCAGTGGAGAACCCTTTTTGAGGCTAAAGCACCAGTGGTGACATAACCATTGATTTGTGTTTCCGTGATCCGGGACGGAACCCAATTGCAAGCAGGAATTGTTTCGTCATTCCGGAAGGGGTGAACTGAAAGGAAAAACAAGTGCCGGTTTTACAATTTACGGTTTAAAGTGTACAATTCAGTATTAAACCGGAGGAAAATACTATGCAGGGTTCAGTTGGCGGTTTAGGAGAGGGCTAATGATATATGGCGGATTGGCTATCAAAAGGTTAAACCGCCCATAGGCAGAAGGGCCAGGATTCAAAATTTCTGCTAGGTGTTGACAGAAACAGGTTTCACACAATGATCAAATTTATTTGGATCTATCGCACATCCGTAAAGCAATTTTTTATGTGATCTCTAAAGGCGCTAAGCAGAACAGGGAAGGAAATGTACTCTACAGAGGAAAAAGGACGATCTGCTAGCATTAAACACGGATTCGGAGTAACTATCGCATGAGATCTACACTGCTATTGGATCAAACTACCGCGGCACAAGGAAGGATGAAGAAGAAGAATGAAGAACTGTACAGAGGAGCTCGCAAAGCCTAAACACATATCTAAAGATGAAGGAAAGAGGAAGCTTACCACTGCAGATTGGCTGCGGAGGGGTGCGACGAGTTTCAGGTTGATGCAGCGGCCTTTGTTGATGCAGTTCTCAAGGGTCGCGGACGGCGGCGGAGCTTCAGAGCTTGGGCGTCGCGAGGAAGAAGAAGGCACAGAAGGGGGAAAGAGAGAAGGGCCCTCGGGCCTTATTTATAGAGGAAAGAGTAAAACGGCAGGCGTGACAATCAAGGAGCCTGAAACGGCAGAATGGGTGCGCCTGTCGCCTCGATTTTCGGGATAACCATTACGTGAAGGGAATCTTTTTAATCTTTTTTATACAGAGATGATGTCACGATGGACCATTGCTGTGTTCAGAAGATGACGTCATGGCGGTTTACGAAATTTACAGGAGAAGACAATATGGCGGTTTATGAAAATACAAGAAGATGCCTACAAGATATCTTTGAAGTATTGAAGATTGACATGAACAAATTCAAATCAATTTGGGGCCTAATGTTGAGGATATAGCTACTGAGTGTAAACCGGCCAGGAGGGCCCGTTTCACCCTCGACTATGCTGAAGCCCATGAAGATCCAGAAGATGGCGCTTTACTAATGAAGCTTAGAAGACCGCAGCCCAAAGGCGGATTAGGGCCCATAGTGGTAAACCGCCATGACTATGTAAACTTGTAATATAAGTTAGGAAAGGAGAGACCGAGTCGGACACTTTGTATGAGTCGGCCTCGGGGCTCTGTAGACCGGCCGGGCGTCAACCTGTGTATATAAAGGGACGACCCGGCGGCAGTTCAGGGACAACAGACAACAACTCGAGACTCAGGCAAGAGTATTTCGCTCCCTGGTCATTGAAACCCAATCAATCCCATCACAACTAGACGTAGGCTTTTACCTTCATCGAAGGGGCCGAACTAGTATAAACTCCCGTGTCCCTTGTCCGGTTTAACCCCTTCAAGCTAACCCGTTGTGATGGCTCCACGACTAAGTCCTTCCATGAGGACATCTGACGGGTTAATTCCATGACACAATCCGCAAGGTCTTCCTGAATTTTGCACTGCTCCTTTAAAGAAGCGCGCCATTTGGCGTCCCCAAATCTATGAAGAAGAAGACAGTGCGGAGATTAAGAGGCTAGTGAGCAAGATCAGAATACTCGCCCACTCAGGACTGTCTATAGTTGAGGTAATGGCGATTTGAATAATGCGATGCGTCTAGCCACTTCAATTCAGAAGGCTTCCCATGTGGCATTACAACGGGGAGGACGACGCATCACGCTGTGGGCGCAAGGGGCCAGACAATTTTGCCGCTTTGGGCGCCATGTTGGCTGATCTTTACAAAGGGGAGAAGAAAGACTTCACTTGCGTTAAATGCCGAGCAGGTTTCTCCATATATAACCCCATTGATTGGGTAAGTTTTCAATCATAGGCCTCACTCAATCTTTTTCTTTAATTAAGCTTAGTAGAATTTAATACGGCTACGCTTAACAGGAATGGAGAAAGGTTGTCGCAGGGATCTACAGCCCCGCTCCATAGCCGGAGAACCATAACCGAGACCTAGATCCCGGATTTGAAGAGGATCCAGATATATTTATAGAATTGAAGGAAGGAGTCTTTCATCAGACGAGCTACGACGGCACGGAAGTGGCCATTATAGCCGATTACCCAGTCCTTCTCCCCTCCTCCCATGTAAGTACCCAGGAGACACCCCCTCAAAGAGAGTTTTCCACTTGTGACTCACCTTCAGCACTGTATTGTGCTCCCAAGGGGAGACACTCATCCCATCGTACTACGACAAAGGCGTCTTCTAGGAAGACGACACTCACACAGGGCGCATCTCTGAAAAGAAAGGCAAATGATGATACTGTTGGGCCCTCTCCTTCGTCAAAGAGGTATAATTATTTAACACGCACTCAGTGGATAGAACGAATGGTGACATTTCCTACTATGCCATATCACAGGAGGAGTGTACGTCGGACTGTATCCAGAGACCTGGCCGGCCATGCATAGACTAATCCGGCCCCGGACCCTGCCACAAGGACTGGAGGGGATGCGGGAGCAATGCCAGATTGTCTTTTCCCAGAGGATTCGGATAACATATCTGTCACTATCTCCAAAGTGGAGAGTGCGATGTATCATCGGCGGCGGAGAGCGGCTATGCGTTACGCAAATTTCACCGAAGAGGCATTCAACGCTTTCAGCTCAGCGGATGCTTAGATCCGAGCTGCTTGGGAAGGACTTGCTGGAGCCGCTCGCCACTCACCATCTTTCAAATGATATGCGGGTAAGGACTTTTTGTGCAGATTCAATAATCATATGCAGTAGCCCCTGAGTCCTGAAGCAGTTGGCCCAACTGATCTAAGAGTCGTTACATCCTTAGGTACTCTTGAAGAGAAATAACACATTGTCCAAGGAGCTAGTAGAATGCCGAACTAAGCTAACTGTTGCCACCGCTGAAGTGGAAAATTTAAAGAAATCCAAGAAGGCACTTGATGATAAGTACAACAGTAGCTCGGAAATAAGATTTCGTGCCTACAACGATGTTGCTTAGCTATGCAACATTTCATTGGTAGGGTCGACAGATCAGCTAGAGGAGAGGCTAAGGGATGCTCAAGCGGACAAACAACATGCCAAAGGGCAAGAAGCTGCTGGTCAACGTGTATTGACACGGGCCATTAATGAGAAGAACAAACTACAGGATGCAAATATCAAGCAAGCCGAAGAACTAAAGGATTTAAGAGCCCAACTATTGGATGTTTTGAAGGACAACATGAGGCTGAAAGGTGGCATATTCAGTATGCTCTTTAACCCGACTTTCACACGGTCTCCTGATTGAAAATTTTACAAGTTTATTTATGTAGGTGTGCTAACCGGACGTCCCGAGGGAGAAGTGTCTCGATTCCAAGGCTACCTGTTACAAGAGTTATCCAAAGTGCGCAAGCGAGCTCGGAAAGCGATGAGGAACATGGCTAAGGCTTTATGGCCATCCGATCCACCTCTAGGAAGTATGAAGGAGCTCGTGTATTTATTCAAGGGAGATCGTCGCCATTTTGAGCTATGGAAGATATCAACATGTCGGGAAGGCACACGAGAGTCCTGGGCCATGGTGAAAACGCGGTATACCAGAATTGATCGGAATCATATGGCCTGGGTCAGACCTTGGGGACCAGATGGACAGGAGATTCCTGTTAGCTTAGTGTACGACCAAGTAAAGATAGCCGCTAAGTTTTCTCTGCAGGATTGTAAACTAGACAACCTGATAGATGGTCTAGAGGAGGGAGAAGTTTTTGAGTCAAAGTAGCAATGTACTTTTATCAACAAACTTATCTCCAGCCGAACTGTGAAACGATTGTCATGGCAGACTTTCTGCTTCGACCTCCGAAACCCGAGGTTTGGAGTGTTTCCGGATATTATACCGTCGGTAAACACCAAAGTATGTTCGGAAACCAGACAGTCCGGTCATAGTTGCTTGGACAAACAAGTTATAGTCGGGGAGTTATGTTATATTACATTTGATCGTAAGAAACATCTCCCAGAGAGAATAGTTCCGTTAAGGGTTCCTCTCCCTGGGCCAGCAAGCGTTTTTGTGCGTGCCGGAGCTGTAATGCTAAGAATCACAGTACACACTATAATTTGGGGGCTAATATTGCTATGAGGGCAGTTCATCTTTTGTCCGCCGACCAATTATTCCCTTAAGAACGCTAGCTTTTGGCTTCACCCGTCTGAGGTACACGTCCGGATAACCCGGCTGTAACAATCACAGAGGTGCTCCCTTTATGCCCCAGCCGAACAAGCGGGAACGTAGGGCATAAGCACAGGAGCCAGGCAACCCAGCTTGGCAAAAACTTAAGTCATAAAGGTGCATATAATGGCGAAGACAAGACATATGAGTGGACAACACATATATACATTGAGCTTGATGCTTGAAAAATAATAGTCATAATAAGCTTCTGTAAAAAGAGCCCCCAGGTATTATGGGGTATGTACATTTAATAATGTATGCCCCTCAAGTGTGCGGTTTATCCGAACACTGGCTAGAAGTCGTATGAAAACGAAAAGAAAAAAAAGTGAGATGGAGAAAAGAAAGGACGAAGAAAAAGGTATAAGTGCGAACTTAGGCGTAGAATCTTCGGAGCCGGGCAGCGTTCCATGGATTTGGTTCCAAACGATTATCCGAAGCGTTGCGAAGGCGATAGGCTCGTCCAGTGAGAACTTCATCTATAATGAAGGGACCCTCCCATTGGGCTTGAGATTGTCCTTTTTCTTCTCTGGTAGGCATAGAATGAGTTCACCGACATTATAAGTCTTTGCCCGTACTTCCCTGCTTTGATATCGCCGAGCTTGCTGTTGGTAAAATGTGGAATGGGCCTTTGCGACATCGTGCTCCTCCTCGAAGCCATTCAGATCGTCCTTTCGATCGAGCTCGGCCTCTCTCTCTTCATACATGCGCACTCGAGCTGAGTCATGAATAATGTCGCAAGGCAAAACTGCCTCCGAGCCGTACACCATGAAAAAAGTGTATATCTGGCCATGCTATTGGGCGTGGTCTGCAGCCCCCAAAGTACAAAATCAAGTTCATCAACCCAATGCTTGTCTGATTCTCGCAGAGATCGCACTAGTCTAGGTTTGGTGCCGCTCATTATCAGGCCGTTATCCTGTTTGACCTGACTGTTTGTCTGAGGGTATTATACGGAGGCGTAATCGATCTTGATGCCCAAATTAGCACACCAGGTTTTCACCCCATCGGCCGTAAAGTTAGAACCGCTGTCAGTAATGATACTGTGCGAGACACCATAACGGTGTACGACACCGGATATGGAGTCTATGATTGGTTCGGCTTCGGCCGTTTTGATTGGTTTGGCTTCTATCCACTTAGTGAACTTGTCGACCATAACTAGTAAATATTTCTTATTATGGCTTCCCCCTTTAAGGGGTCCGACCATGTCTACCCCACAGACCGCAAAAGGCCAAGTAATGGGAATTGTTTGTAGGGCAGTGGGCGGCATATGGCTTCGATTGGCGAAAAGCTGGCATCCAACACAGTGCTGTATGAGGTCCTATGCGTCTGCTTGGGCCGTGGGCCAAAAGAAACCCGTATGGTAGGCCTTACATACAAGGGCCCAAGCTGCAGCGTGATGGCCACCAAGATCGACGTCTATTTCAGCCAAGAGCTGCCGTCCCTCTTCTTCGGAGATACATCTTTGAAGTACTCCGGTGGTACTTTTCTTGTATAGTTCCCCTTCGTGAACTTTGTAGGCCTTCGAGCGTCAAACAATAAGATGGGCCTTGGTCTGATCATCAGGGAGCTCATTCCTAGTAAGGTAGGTGAGGAAAGGTTCAGTCCACGGGGCAATTACAGGCATGATTTCGTGGGCCGATGGTGTTATTTGGGTGCCCGAACCCCCGATGATATCGGAACTATGTTTGGAATCTGGGGTATGATCGGCTCCAGAATGGTGTTGCCGCTCTCGTTCTGCCACACTAGGGATGGCTTGAAGAGCCTCTCCACAAAGGTGTTAGGTGGGACGGGGTCGTGTTTGGCGCCCATGCGGGCAAGGATGTCCGTGATACGTCTCCAACGTATCTATAATTTTTGATTGTTCCATGCTATGATATTACCCGCTTTGGATGTTTATGGGCTTTACCTTACACTTTTATATCATTTTTGGGACTAACCTACTAGCCGGAGGCCCAGCCCGAATTGCTGTTTTTTTGCCTATTTCAATCGAAGAAAAGGAATATCAAACGGAGTTCAAACGGAATGAAACCTTCGGGAGCGTGATTTTGGAACAAACGTGATCTAGAGGACTTGGAGTGGAAGTCAGGAAACAAAGGAGGCGGTCACAAGGGTGCCCGGCGCGCCACCTAGGGCTGGGCGCGCCCCCCACCCTCGTGGGCCCCTCGGGCGTCCACCGCCGTAACCTTCTGTATCCGCGAGATCCCATCTTGGAGCCTTCGTCGGTGCTCCGCCGGAGGGGGAATCGATCACGGAGGGCCTCTACATCATCTCCATGGCCTCTCTGATGAGTTGTGAGTAGTTTACCACAGACCTTCGGGTCCATAGTTATTAGCTAGATGACTTCTTCTCTCTCTTTGAATCTCAATACAAAGTTCTCCTTGATCTTCCTAGAGATCTATTTGATGTAACTCTTTTTGCGGTGTGTTGGTCGAGATCTGATGAATTGTGGTTTTATGATCAAGTTTACCTATGAGAAATATTTGAATCTCCTCTAAATTCTTTTATGTGTGATTAAGTTATCTTTGCAAGTGTCTTCGAAATATCAGTTTGGTTTGGCCTACTAGATTGATCTTTCTTGCAATGGGAGAAGTGCTTAGCTTTGGGTTCAATCTTGCGGTGTCCTTTCCCAGTGACACCATGGGCAGCAAGGCAGGTATTGTATTGTTGCCATCGAGGATAAAAAGATGGGGGTTTATATCATATTGAATGAGTTTATCCCTCTACATCATGTCATCTTTCTTAATGCGTTACTCTGTTCTTTATTTAATACTCTAGATGCATGCTGGATAGCGGTCGATGCGTGGAGTAATAGTAGTAGATGCAGGCAGGAGTCGGTCTACTTGTCACGGACGTGATGCCTATATACCTGATCATGCCTAGATAATCTCATAATTATTCACTTTTCTATCAATTGCTCGATAGCAATTTGTTCACCCACCGTAATACTTATGCTATCTTGAGAAAAGCCACTAGTCAAACCTAGGGCCCCCGGGTCTATCTCTTATCATATAAGCTTTCAATCTCCTTTAATTTGCATCTTTACTTTTCCAATCTATATCATAAAATACCAAAAATATATTTATCTTATCATATTATCTCTACCAGATCTCACTTACGCAAGTGGCCTTGAAGGGATTGACAACCCCTTTATTGTGTTGGTTGCGGCTTCTTGTTTGTTTGTGTAGGTGCGTGGGACTTTTGAGGAGCCTCCTACTGGATTGATACCTTGGTTCTCAAAACCTGAGGGAAATATTTACGCTACTATTGATGCATCACCCTTTCCTCTTCAAGGAAAACCAACGCAAGCTCAAGAGTAGCAAGAAGGATT
This sequence comes from Triticum dicoccoides, assembly GCF_002162155.2. NCBI lineage: Eukaryota > Viridiplantae > Streptophyta > Magnoliopsida > Poales > Poaceae > Triticum > Triticum dicoccoides. The sequence continues at coordinate 321,770,002 of NC_041391.1, read as the reverse complement.
TCTGGCGCCGTTGCCGGGGAGGTCTTCGCTCAAGTCAAGACATACCAAGTACCCATCACAAACTCATCTCCCTCGCACTTATATTATTTGCCATTTGCCTCTTGTTTTCCTCTCCACCACTTCACCCTTGCCATTTTATTCTTCCTCTCTTTCCCAATCTCCTCTCTTTTCCGCTTGCCCTCTTCTTCGTCCTCGCTTTTGTTTGCCGTTATGTCTGAAATTGGGGAGATTGTCGTTGATATGGACAATAATGATAACATGGAAAATTCTGATGCTCCTACTGAAGAACCCCCTATCTTGGATACTAAAAAGTTTTGAATCGGTAGTGGTAATATTGTTGGAAAAGGGGTTATTCAAGACTTCTTTACTTGTGTCGGTGCTTTACCTTCTATGGGTGGTTCTATTCTTCATAGAACTAGTAGTCTTGCAGATGCTATCGCCATGCTTGTAGTTGAGCTTGAAAGACAATTTATGCATATGCATCCTTGCATACAAAGAATTTTCCTGGAATTTTCTAATATTGAGCATTCTTCTGTTAAGCGCGTCGCTACTATCTTTTTGGCACATGAGTTTAGATTTATAATAAAAGAGGCCAAAGAAATCTTTGTGCACTATAGGGTGGACGTCGGCCGTCCTCCCATAGAAGCGATCCTCTTTGATCAAGAGGAAATTAGGCATTTTCAATCTTTGGACTATGTTGCTTTTAACGAAAACCTTAGAAAAAAGGTTCCTACCAATGTCCTAGTTGATAGAATTTCTGAACTTAATAATGATTTTGCTCTTCGAAATAATGAGCAAGGATACTCTCTTGAGTATAGGCTCACGAAGTTCTGCCAAAAGAATGCTTATAATGATGAATTAGTTGTGCAATATGAAGGGCCCAAGGAGGAACCTATACCTCCTGAGATTGATCTTGGGGACTTTTGTCCCATTAGATTTAGCCCTTTTGACTACTTTTGCTTGCCTCAAAGAAAACTTGCTGCTAAATGTAGAGAATATGAGACGAGTTTTCGTGATCTATCTTATTATTATGGCACTACTTAGATCTATCCTCGATTTTATGCCTAGCTAGGGGCGTTAAACGATAGCGCTAGTTGGGAGGCAACCCAATTTTATTTTAGTTTTTTTGTTTTTGCTTCTATTTAATAAATTTTGCATCTACCTTTTGTTTAGTAATAATTAGTGTTTGTGCCAAGTACAACCTATAGGATAACCTATGGTGTTAGTTAATTTGATTCTGCTGAAAAACAGAAACTTTGTGCGCACGAAAATAATTTTAGTAATTCACAGAAACGTGATTTTGTGTTGATTCGCTTTGCTATAGATCAATAGACAAATTTCCCAGGACTTCCTATTTTGGTTGGATTTTTAGAGTTCCAGAAGTATTCGAGAGTTACAGATTTCTACAGACTGTTCTGTTTTTGACAGATTCTGCTTTTCGTGTGTTGTTTGCTTATGTTGATGCATCTATGGCTAGTATGTAGGGGTATGAACCATAGAGAAGTTGGAATACAGTGGGTTTAACACCAAAATAAATAAATAAATAAATAATGAGTTCATTACAGTACCTTATGTGGTGGTTTTTCTTTCTTGCACTAATGGAGCTTATGAGATTTCCTGTTGAGTTTTGTATTGTGAAGTTTTCAAGTTTTGGGTAAAGATTTGATGGATTATGGAATAAGCAGTGGCAAGAGCCTAAGCTTGGGGATGCCCAAGGCACCCCAAGATATTCAAGAATAGCCAAAACCTAAGCTTGGGAATGCCCCGGAAGGCATCCCATCTTTCGTCTTCGTCTATCGGTAACTTTACTTGGAGCTATATTTTTATTCGCCACATGATATGTGTTTTGCTTGGAGCGTCTTGTATGATATTAGTATTTTATTTTTAGTTTACCACAATCATCTTTGCTGTACACACCTTTTGGGAGAAACCCACTTGATTGGAATTTATTAGAATACTCTATGTGCTTCACTTATATCTTTTGAGCTAGATAGTTTTTGCTCTAGTGCTTCACTTATATCATTTAGAGCACGGCGGTGGCTTAATTTTGTAGAAATTGTTAATATCTCATGCTTTACTTATATCATTTTGAGAGTCTCTTAGAACAGCATGGTATTTGCTATGGTTATAAAATTGGTCTTAGAATGATGGGCATCCAAGTTGGGTATAATAAAAACTATCATAGGAAGTGAATTGGATGCTATGATCAATTTGATAGTTGATAATTGTTTTGAGATATGGAGGTAGTGATATTACAGTCATGCTAGTTGGGTGATTATGAATTTAAAGAATGCTTGTGTTGAAGTTGGCAAGTCCCATAGCATGCACGCATGGTAAAAGTTGTGTAACAAATTTGAAACATGAGGTGTTCCTAGATTCTGCATCCTTATGAGTGGCGGTCGGGACGAGCGATGGTATTTTCCTTCCAATCTATCCCCCTAGGAGCATGCGCGTAGTGCTTGGTTTTTGATGACTTGTAGATTTTTGCAATAAGTATATGAGTTCTTTATGACTAATGTTGAGTCCATGGATTATACGCACTCTCACCCTTCCATCATTGCTAGCCTCTTCGGTACCGTGCATTGCCCTTTCTCACCTTGAGAGTTGGTGCAAACTTCACCGGTGCATCCAAACCCCGGGATACGATACGCTCTATCACACATAAACCTCCTTATATTTTCCTCAAAACAGCCACCATACCTACCTATTATGGCATTTCCATAGCCATTCTGAGATATATTGCCATGCAACTTTCCACCGTTCCGTTCATCATCATGACCCACATCATCATTGTCATATTGCCTTGCATGATCATGTAGTTGACATCGTATTTGTGGAAAATCCACCATGCATAATTTTTCATACATGTCACTCTTGATTCATTGCCCATCCCTATACACCGCCGGAGGCATTCATATAGAGTCATATCTTGTTCTAGTTTTGAGTTGTAATTCATGAGTTGTAAATGAATAGAAGTGTGATGATCATCATTATTTGAGCATTGTCCCCAAATAAAAAAAGGAAAGGCCAAAAAGAAAGAAAAAACAAGAAAGGCCAAAGAAAAAAAGGCCAAAAGAAAAAAAGAAAAAAAGGGAAAAAAGAAATTAAAAAGGGGGCAATGTTACTATCTTTTTCCACACTTGTGCTTCAAAGTAGCACCATGCTATTCATATAGAAAGTCTTTTATGTTGTGACTTTCATATACTAGTGGGAATTTTTCATTATAGAACTTGGCTTGTATATTCCTACGATGGGCTTCCTCAAAATGCCCTAGGTCTTCGTGAGCAAGCAAGTTGGATGCACACCCACTAGTTTCTTTCGTTGAGCTTTCATACATTTATAGCTCTAGTGCATCCGTTGCATGGCCATCCCTACTCCTCATGTTGACATCAATTGATGGGCATCTCCATAGATTATCCTCGTCAATGTGAGACTTTCTTCTTTTTTGTCTTCTCCACACAACCTCCATCATCATATTCTATTTCACCCATAGTGCTATATCCATGGCTCACGCTCATGTATTGCATGAAAGTTGAAAAAGTTTGAGATTATTTAAGTACGAAACAATTGCTTGGCTTGTTATCGGGGTGTGCAAGATGGGAGCATTTTTGTGTAAAGAAAATGAAGCATAGCATAACTATATGATTTTGTAGGGATAAACTTTCTTTAGCCATGTTATTTTGAGAAGACATGATTGCTTTGATTAGTAGGCTTGAAGTATTACTATTTCTTATGTCAATATGAACTTTTATTTTGAACATTCATGCCACAATAAAGAAAATTACATTGAGAATTATGCTAGGTAGCATTCCACATCAAAAATTCTATTTTTATCATTTACCTACTCTAGGACGAGTAGGAATTAAGTTTGGGGATGCTTGATATGTCTCCAATGTATCTATAATTTTTGATTGTTCCATGCTATTATATTATCCGTTTTGGATGTTTATGGGCTTTACCTTACACTTTTATATCATTTTTGGGACTAACCTACTAACCGGAGGCCCAGCCCGAATTGCTATTTTTTTTCCTATTCAGTGTTTCGAAGAAAAGGAATATCAAACGGAGTCCAAACGGAATGAAATCTTCGGGAGCATGATTTTTGGAACAAATATGATCTAGACGACTTGGAGTGGAAGTCAAGAAACAAAGGAGGCAGCCACATTGATGCGGAGCATCCTTCGGTCATCCCCATGGACCTTCCATCGACTATCCAAGCTCCAAGTGGACCCATGACAAGAGCAAGAGCTCGTGCTATTCAATCCAAGGTGATATCACTCCTACTTGAGTTCCCCTTTTCTTCTAGTGAGACATGGCTACTGCCTAAGTCCGAGACGCTATGCGTGATCAGGTACAACGCTCAAGCCACGGAGCCAGGAGCTGCAGAAGAAACGACATGCGTCAACTCTCTGGACAACCCGGAACCTCCAGCCATAGCCCAGAACTTCCGGCCCTTGGAACGTCCGGCCTACCCGGATCTTCCGGCCTCCGACGACATCGACCAGCCCGGGCATGCCAACTCTCTGGTTAGCCCGGAACCTGCCCGGAACCCGTCCCAGACCTTCTGGCCCCCGGAACCTCCGGCCCGCCCAGACCTTCCGGCCCCCGGACGCCAGCCTAGCTCCACCCGTGTCAACTCTCTGGTTAGGACGGACCCTGCCCGGACCCTCCGTCGCTCGAAACATCCGGCCCCGCCCGGAACTTCCGGCCCTGCCTGCGTGCAGCCACTTTGGCCGAGGCCCGTGTACCATTTCGCCCCGTAAACTATATATACTCTTCTCCTACCTATGTTTTAGGGTTAGCATTGGTTTAGCTCATATTTTGTGTCAGAGCCTTGCTCATCCACTTGGTTACTTCTCCTCGGAGCACACGACCTCTTCGGAGAAGATCCCCCAAGCGGATTCAAGACCCCTTCAAGGGAAGACAATCATGATCTCCTCACGGAGAAGAACGGTTCCCTTTGTATCCTCCCCTTGTTGATTTTGGATCATGTGTTACCTTGTGCTTTCGGTGATCTAGCCCTTGTGTGATCGATTACTTGTCAGTTTAGTGATTCTCCCGTTTCTCCCCGTGTTCTCCCTTGGGTTTTCCGCGCGTTCTTCGTGTTTCCCCCGTAGGATCCACTCCAAACGTGAAAGATCGGCCCCTAGGGTTCCGCCCTACATCATCTTGGTATCATGAGCCACGTTGATCACGCTTTTGGAGCCCCTACCCCGTGTTTTCTTGCTTGATTTTGTTGTTTTCGTCATAAATCCGAAAATCCCCACCAAAAATAGCCCCAAATTTTTTTGTGATTTGTTAGTGTGATGAAGTTTTGTTGAATTTGATCCATGGATCTGCTTTGCTTCGAGTGGATCTAGCTTCCCTACCCTTCTTCCCCTCTAATTTCATCTTTTTCCCCTTCAGATTTGGGTTTTTCCCCAAGTTTTTCCGCCCAAATCCACGTTCCCGAAGTCTCCGTTCTTGGCAGAATCACGACCACCGGAACTTCCGGCCCAGCCCGGAACTTCCGGCCTTCCCCGGAACTTCCGAAACCCGAACCTTCCGTCTTGCCCGGCCCTTCCGGCCTAGACAGAAAGGTTGCACATCTTCGTCAACTTCCGCTACTTCGGTAACTCCGACCACGGTGCAGCAGCATCTTCGCCAACGTACTGAAGACCGTGTACCACGACATCATCTACATTCGCATCCGTTTAAAACCTTCAACCATAAGCAAGGACGGTAATATCGATGACATCTTTGTCCAAACCTTGCCATTGCATTGATAAACTTCATAGCCCATCTTTTGCGTTGCTTACCCATCGAGACTAGCCATTGAGTATTGTCGGCAACGTGACTTGTGCACATTAGTGAACATACTCCATAGCATACATACCATACCATAGTGGTGCATATCTTGGCATCAACTTGTGTGTCACAAAGTTGTCATCGCATACACAATTGCTATCATGGTTCATGAAGTTTCGCATAAGAAAAGATCCCAAAAGTGAAAGAGCCACCCAAGCTTTTAAGAAAAGAGGAAAGATAAGCAAATAGCTTATGAGCAAGAACCATAGCATCATATTACATTAAGATTGTCATATCAGATCATCTTGGATCATAGCACCAAAATACCATACATATAGCATAATTGGGATAGATATCGTTGCAATTTTGCCTACTAGGTTGTGCACAAGCTCCGTATCCGCCTATTGTGCAATCGTGTTAGCGTCTCTCTAGTATTGTGCAACAAGAGCATTTTCGTGGATTCCACATTTTGGCTCACTTTTGGTTTGCACAATCCCACTTATCTATTTTGTGTGTGTTCCCGTGTACCCCTACTTGCTTGGTATACTTGTTGCATTTGCAAATTTGTGAATCATTTCCAACATTATTGAAGCTCACTTACTATTGCATCAAATTTTGTGCCACCATCCTAACCTAGCTCCACCATAAGCTTTTACTTGTGTAGGTGTGAGAACCGACAAGAATTGGTACCAATAGTGCTATTTCATTGTCCGCATTTGAGTGAACTTGATTCATCATCAACATCGATCAAGGTACATTGGTATAAGTTCTTCTCCTTCTACCACTCACATTTTTGCTTGGAATGATGGATAGACCGAGTACTTCTACCAACCCACTCTTCATCGAGCAAGACGACGACATGTCATCATACGCCACCAAGAGCCACCTCTTTGGTGCACAACGAGCGTTACATCAAGAGCAACAAGCAATGAACGACCGCATCGGTAACCTCGCCACCGACTTGTGACTCTCTGAGCAATGTACACGAGACTACTTCGACAACAAGCTCGACGCACACAAGCAAGAGAATGATGCAAGAATGGACGAGATCCGAGCCTTGTTGGTGAACCACTTCAACTTCTTCATACTCAAGACGGAGCCACTCAAGTCGACACTCTGACGACTCCTTCTCCGGCTCAAGTACACCTTCATCGAACACTCATCGACGAGCCGCGTGTCAAGACCGTCATGCATCTCGCAACCCACTACACGACAAGCATTCACAAGAGCAAGTCGATGAGCAAGTCCCTCGTCCTCACTCAAACCAAGTCGCTTTTGCTCAAGCTCAAGAACGACAACGACTATGGCGCCAAGAGGAAGAACGAGCGCGCCTACACCAAGAGGAACAGGACGCCGAGGCCCAATGTCTTCAACAACAACAACGAGATGCACAAGCTCTTGAGGCACAACGTTCCCTTCAAGAATCTAGTCGAGCCATCGCCAACCGCAATCGCAAACGGCGCAATCAAGAGGAAGCCCTTCGAGAAGAAATCCAAGAGAGGAATTAGCAACCGCGTGTGCAATGTCAAGTTCCTCAAGCTCCTTCACAAGCTCGTCAAGCTCCACTTCAACCTCAAGTTCAACAAGAGCAAGTTGATCATAGACTTCCTCCACACCAAGAGCAACATGAGGATGATTACCCTCCATGTCAAGGGCATCATCATCACCATTGCCAACAACACAACGAAGAGCAACGCTATGGCAAGCTCAAATTCACAATGCCCAAGTTCAATGGAAGCAATGATCCCGAAGAATACCTCTCACGGGCATTGAAGGTCGACAAAATCTTTCGTTTGCACAACTATGAGGAAGAGAAGAAGATCTCTATGGCATCACTTGAGTTCCAAGACTATGTGCTCATATGGTGGGAACAAGTCCTTGAGCCCCGACAAGCAAGAGGTGAACCTCCAATCACCACTTGGGCTCAAATGAAGGAAGTCATGCGAGCACGTTTTGTGCCAACCTACTACAACCGCGATCTCTTCAAAAAGCTACAACTCCTCAAGCAAGTAAAAAAGAGTGTTGAAGAATACTACAAGGAAATGGAGATTGCGATGATTCGAGCCAATGTCACGGAGGATGATGAGCAAACTATGGCATGATTCTTGAACGGACTTAATCATCCCATCAAGAAGATCGCCGACTTCCAACCCTACTCCAACCTCATTAAGCTCGTGCATCAAGCGACCAAGGTGGAACGTCAAGTGCAAGATGACTTCAAGTACGCCAAGTACTAATCCAAGACCTACGGCTTCTCCAACAATCAAGCTTCAACAACTCCTCCAACATCTACATCAACCAAGCCATCTCCAAGCAATGACGAAAAGTCAAGTTACAAGAAAACTTCGGCAAGTTAAAGTCGTCTTCCTCCTACTACAAGCAACTTCAAGCCGCATGCTTCTTCATCTACTCCGACCGATGAGACCGTCAAGACAAGATCCTTCAAGTGTTTCACTTGCGGCGGCCGAGGCCACAAGTCCTATGAATGCACAAACAAGCGCACCATGATCCTCAAGGACGATGGTACCTATGATTCCATGAGTGATGAGGAGATGGAAGCTCTTGAGCAAGTGGCCATGCACCGGCGCGTGAATGAGGATGAAGATGATCAAGTCTTTTGTGATGAGGATTCGAGCCCCGCTCTCGTTGTCTCCAAGGTCTTGACTCTTCAACATCAACAAGAAGAAGACCACCGATGCCACATCTTCCACACAAAGGCCGGCATCAACAGACGGTCCATCAAGGTCATCATCGACGGAGGTAGTTGCCACAACTTGGCAAGTGAAGAACTATGCTCCAAGCTTCAATTGGTAAAGAGGAAGCACCCGCACCCCTACAAGGTTCAATGGTTAAGTGACTCCGGCACTATACGAGTCGAGCATATGGTCCAAGTCTCCTTCAAACTTGATGCATATGAGGACACTTTGGAGTGTGATGTGGTCCCAATGACAGTTTGCCACCTCCTTCTTGGTCGGCCATGGCAATTCGACTGTGGTGTCATCTACAATGAGCGCACCAATCACTATAGCTTCAAGATGAAAGGGAAGGAATATGTGCTACGACCTATGTCTCCTAGTCAAGTGATAGCCGACAAGCAATCCACCCATCGTGGAGATAAGATTGAGAAAGTGATCCACCAAAAAGAGAGTGAGAGCCACAAGCCAAACTTGAGCGCCTCTTCGCCTAGAGAGAAAAACCTCATACTATTTGCCACAAAAAGTGAGATGAGAGAAGTGTGTGAGAACCCATCGAGTGTGATGCACTTTGTCCTTGTGTGCAAGGATGGGGAACCTACAACTAACACCTCTCACGAGCTACCTTTAGTGTTTCAATCTCTTTTGCAGGAATTCCAAGATGTTTTCCCCGATGAGCTACCTTCGGGTCTACCTCCTCTACGAGGCATTGAGCATCGAATCGACCTCATCCTTGGAGCGCCACTTCCAAACATAGCTCCATACCGCGTCAACCCCGAAGAAACAAGGAGATTCAACGGCAAGTACAACAACTCATCGACAACGGTCATGTACGTGAAAGCCTAAGCCCTTGTGTCCTTCCCGTTATACTTGTGCCTAAGCCCGATGGAAGTTTCCGCTTGTGTTCTGATTGTAGACCTATAAATGCTATTACCGTTCGCTATAGGCATCCCATTCCTCGCTTAGATGATATGCTTGATGAACTTAGTGGAGCCAACTTTTTCTCAAAAATTGATCTTAAAAGTGGCTATTATCAAATCTGCATTCAAGAGGGTGATGAATGGAAAACTGCTTTCAAAACCAAATTTGGCTTATATGAGTGGTTAGTTATGCCTATGGGTTTATCAGAGGCTCTCGGTACTTTCGTGCGTCTCATGCATTATGTGCTTCGCCCTTATATTGGAGTCTTTGTTGTGGTTTACTTCGATGATATTCTTGTGCTTAGCAAAACCATGAAAGAGCATCTTAATCATGTTAGGGCTGTTTTGCAAACCCTTCGCAAGGAACGTCTTTATGCCAACATGAAAAAGTGCACATTTGGTGTTGACAAAGTGGTTTTCTTGGGTTTTGTTGTATCATCCAAGGGTGTTCATGTTGATGAATCTAAAATTGAAGCAATTAAAACTTGGCCCCAACCCACCAATTTGCAACAAGTGCGTAGTTTTCTTGGTCTTGCGGGTTTTTATCGTCGCTTTGTGAAAGATTTTAGCACTATTGCTGCTCCTTCGCATGCCTTGAGTAAGAAAAAATGCTCCTTTTGTTTGGGGATCTTTGCAATCCACCGCTTTTGATGAGCTCAAGTCTTTGCTTACTCATGCTCTGATTCTTGCTTTGCCCAATTTTGACAAAACTTTTGAGGTTCATTGTGATGCAAGTGGTACCGGAATTGGCGGAGTTTTGATGCAAGAAAAACGAGCCATTGCATATTTTAGTGAAAAACTCTCTGGTGCTCAACTTAACTATCCAATATATGACAAAGAATTGTATGCTTTAGTGTGTGTGCTACATGTTTGGGAACATTATCTTAGACCTGATGAGTTTGTCATACATACCGATCATGAAACGCTTAATTACTTAAAAGGTCAAACTAAGTTGAACAAGCGTCATGCCAAATGGACTGAATTTATTGAATCTTTCCCCTATGTGATCAAGTACATTAAGGGTAAGGAAAATGTAGTTGTGGATGCACTTTCACGCATATGCACGCTTGTCACTAAACTTGAGTTGAATGTTATTGGTTTTGAGCACATAAAAGACTTGTATGCTAATGATCCATCTTTTGCTACTCCTTATGCTAAATGTTTGACGCATACATCTTGGGAACGATATTACATCAAGGATGGTTATCTTATGAAAGCTAACAAACTATGCATTCCCGAGTCTTCTCTTTGTTTGCTCCTTTTGCAAGAGGATCATGGAGGCGGACTCACGAGACACATTGGACGCGACAAGACATACGCCACAACCTCCAAGAATTACTTTTGGCCCAAGATGTTCCGCGACGTCTCACGCTTCACCACCCGATGCTCAACATGTCACAAAGCTAAGTCTAAAGCTCAATCTCATGGTCTTTACATGCCTCTTCCTATTCCTTATCAACCTTGGGAAGACATTAGCATGGATTTTGTACTTGGTTTGCCTAGAACTCAAAATGGAAAGGATTAGGTGTTTCTTGTTGTGGACCGATTTTCTAAGATGGCACATTTCATTCCTTGCAACAAGATAGACGATGCTTCACACATTGCAAATCTCTTTTGTAGGGAGATCTTGCGACTCCATCGAGTACCAAAGACAATCGTCTTCGATCGTGACGTCAAGTTCTTGAGTTACTTTTGGAAGACCCTATGCGCCAAGCTCGGAATCAAGCTCTTGTTCTCATCCGCATACCATCCTCAAACCGACGGCCAAACGGAGGTGACGAACCAGACTCTCTCCACTCTACTTCGCGTGTTGATCAAGAAGAACATCAAGGAGTGGGAAGCATGTCTACCCATCGCCGAGTACGCCTACAACCATGCAAGACATTCGACTACCGGCAAGTCCCCTTTCGAGGTCGTCTACGGCTTCAACCCGTTGTCACCATTGGACATTCTACCTCTTCCTCTACAAGAGCGCACCAACATGGATGCGAGTGCACGGGCAAGCTACATCAAGAAGATGCATGAGGATACAAGGCACACCATCGAGCGCCAAGTACAACAACTAGTGACCAAGCTCAACGTCAACAATCAACCCATGATCTTCAACATTGGCGATCTCGTGTGGCTACACGTTCGCAAGGATCGCTTCCCCAACGAACGTAAGTCCAAGCTTCTCCCTCGAGACGATGGACCCTTCAAGGTGCTAGCACACTGCAACAACAACGCTTACAAGATCAACCTCCCACGCGACAAGTACAACGTGAGTGACATCTTCAACGTCTCCGATCTCTCCCCGTACCATGGGGATGAGGATTTTGATCCGAGGTTGGATCTTTCCCAAGGGGGGGGGAGATGATGCGGAGCATCCTTCGGTCATCCCCTTGGACCTTCCATCGACTATCCAAGCTCCAAGTGGACCCATGACAAGAGCAAGAGCTCGTGCTATTCAATCCAAGGTGACATCACTCCTACTTGAGTTCCCCTTTTCTTCCAGTGAGACATGTGCTACTGCCTAAGTCCGAGACGCTATGCGTGATCAGGTAAAACACTCCTGCCACAAAGCCAGGAGCTGCAGAAGAAACGACAGGCGTCAACTCTCTGGACAGCCTGGAACCTCCGGCCATAGCCCGGAACTTTCGGCCCCGGAACGTTCGGCCTACCCGGAGCTTCCGGCCTCCGACGACATCGACCAGCCCGGGCGTGCCAACTCTCTCGTTAGCCCCGAACCTGCCCGGAACCCGTCCCGGACCTTCCGGCCCCCGGAACCTCCGGCCCGCCCGGACCTTCCGGCCCCCGGACGCCAGCCCAGCTCCACCTGCGTCAACTCTCTGGTTAGGCTGGACCCTGCCCGGACCCTCCATCTCCCGGAACTTCCGGCCCCACCCAGAACTTCCGGCCCTGCCTGCGCGCAGCCACTTGGGCCGAGGCCCGTGTACCCTTTCGCCCCGTAAACTATATATACTCTTCTCTTACCTACGTTTTAGGGTTAGCATTGGTTTAGCTCATATTTTGTGTGAGAGCCTTGCTCATCCACTTGGTTACTTCTCCTCGGAGCTCACGACCTCTTCGGAGAAGAACCCCCAAGCGGATTCAAGACCCCTTCAAGGGAAGACAATCAAGACCTCCTCACGGAGAAGAACGGTTCCCTTTGTATCCACCCTTGTTGATTTTGGATCATGTGTTACCTTGTGCTTTCGGTGATCTAGCCCTTGTGTGATCGATTACTTGTCGGTTTAGTGATTCTCCCGTTTCTCCCCGTGTTCTCCCTTGTGTTTTCCGCGCGTTCTTCATGTTTCCCCCATAGGATCCACTCCAAACGTGAAAGATCGGCCCCTAGGTTTCCGGCCTACATCACACATGGGTGTCCGGCGCGCCACCTAGGGCCGGGCATGCCTCCCACCCTCGTGGGCCCCTCAGGCATCCACGGACCTACTTCTTCCCACTATATATACCCATGTACCCCGAAAACATCAGAAGGGACCACAAAAAACTATTTCAACCGCCATAACCTTCTGTATCCGCGAGATCCCATCTTGGAGCCTTCGCCAGCGCTCCGCCGGAGGGGGAATCAATCACGGAGGGCCTCTACATCATCTCCAAGGCCTCTCCGATGAGTTGTGAGTAGTTTACCACTGACTTTCGGGTCCATAGTTATTAGCTAGATGGCTTCTTCTCTCTCTTTGAATCTCAATACAAAGTTCTCCTCGATCTTCTTGGAGATCTATTTGATGAAACTCTTTTTGCGGTGTGTTGGTCGAGATCCAATGAATTTTGGGATTATGATCAAGTTTATCTATGAGAAATATTTGAATCTCCTCTGAATTCTTTTACGTGTGATTAAGTTATCTTTGCAAGTCTCTTCGAATTATCAGTTTGGTTTGGCCTACTAGATTGATCTGTCTTGCAATGGGAGAAGTGCTTAGCTTTGGGTTCAATCTTGCGGTGTCCTTTCCTAGTGACAGCAGGGGCACCAAGGCATGTATTGTATTGTTGCCATCGAGGATAAAAAGATGGGGTTTATATCATATTGCATGAGTTTATCCCTCTACATCATGTCATCTTTCTTAATGCGTTACTCTGTTCTTTATGAACTTAATACTCTAGATGCACGCTGGATAGCGGTCGATGTGTGGAGTAATAGTAGTACATGCAGGCAGGAGTCGGTCTACTTTTCACGGACGTGATGCCTATATACATGATCATGCCTAGATAATCTCATAATTGTTCTCTTTTCTATCAATTGCTCGACAGTAATTTCTTCACCCACCGTAATACTTATGCTATCTTGAGAGAAGCCACTAGTGAAACCTATGGCCCCCGGGTCTATCTCTTATCATATAAGCTTTCAATCTACTTTTATTTCCATCTTTACTTTTCCAATCTATATCATAAAATACCAAAAAAATATTTATCTTATCATATTATCTCTATCAGATCTCACTTTTGCAAGTGGCCTTGAAGGGATTGACAACCCCTTTATTGCATTGGTTGTGAGTTCTTGTTTGTTTGTGTAGGTGTGTGGGACTTTTGAGGAGCCTCCTATTGGATTGATACCTTCGTTCTCAAAAACTGAGGGAAATACTTACGCTACTATTGCTGCATCACCCTTTCCTCTTCAAGGAAAACCAACGCAAGCTCAAGACGTAGCAGTCCGCAGCTTGATTACTCTCTCGAGCCACGTGATGAAACTCGATACCCTCAAAACGAGCAGATATTTTGAGTACGGCGTTGCGGTAAGCCGCCGTCTTCAGATCTTTTGCGTCGAATTCTCCGTTTATCTGGGATATTGCGAGGTTTGAATCCCCGCGCACTTCGAGGCATTATATGCCCATGGAGACAGCCATCCGGAGACCTTGCCATAGGGCCTCGTATTCGGCTGCATTGTTAGAGTCTGTATACAGTTTTTGGAGCACATAACGGACTGTGTCTCCTGTGGGGTATGTCAAGACGACACCAGCCCCCAGTCTAGCTAGCATTTTAGATCCGTCGAAGTGCATCACCCAGTTGGAATATGTGCCATACTCTTTAGGGAGTTCGACCTGTGTCCATTCGGCGAAGAAGTCAGCCAACACCGATTTAATAGCTCGGCGTGGCTTGTAAGTTATTTTAAATGGTAAGAGCTCAATGGCCCAGTTGGCAATCCGGCCGGTGGCGTCCTGGTTGTTTATAATATCATTAAGTGCTACTTCGGAAGCCACCATAATCGAGCACTCTTTAAAGTAGTGCCGCAGCTTGTGGGATGCCATAAAGACCGCATATGCTATCTTTTGATAATGCAGGTATCGGGACTTGCATGGTAAGGACCGTCGATACGTAATACACTGGTTTTAGAAGTGGGAATTTATGTCCCTCTTCCTCTCATTCAACGACGAGCACCGCACTCACCACCTGGTGAGTTATAGATATGTAGAGCAACATCGGTTCACCGATGTTTGGTGCGTCCAGGATTGGGTTGCTTGCTAGCAAAGTTTTTATTTCTTCCAGCCGGCTGTGGTGGCGTCCGTCCACACGAAGTGGTCGGTGCGGCGAAGCAGGTGGTACAATCGCAATTCCTTTCCCCCTAGTCTGGAGATAAAACGGCTCAAAGTTGCCACGCACCCAGGTAGTTTTTGGACCTGCTTGAGGTCTATTGGTGTTGCCAACTATGACAGGGCTGAGATTTTGGCTGGGTTTGCTTCGATTCCTCTATTGGAGACAATGAACCCAAGCAGTTTTCCGGCTGGAATTCTGAAAACGCTTTTTTCTGGATTGAGCCGTTTGTCATATGCTCGGAGGTTGTCGAATGTAAGGCTTAAATCATCCACCAATGAGTCGACATGTTTGGTTTTGATGACTACGTCATCTACATATGCCTCCATAGTTTTGCCGATTTGCTTTTCCAGGCACGTTTGAATCATACGTTGGTAGGTTGCGCCAGCGTTCTTGAGCCCAAATGGCATAGTGTTGAAGTAGAAGGGCCCGTACGGGGTAATGAATGCCGTTGTGGCTTGGTCAGATTATTTCATCTTAATTTGATGGTATCCGGAGTATACGTCGAGGAAACACAGAGAATCGTGTCCCGTGGTCGCGTCAATAATCTGGTCAATGCGAGGTAGTGGGAAGGGGTCCTTAGGGGAAGCCTTATTAAGGTCTTTGAAATCGACACACAGGCGCCAAGATTTATCCTTCTTTGGTACCATGACCAGGTTTGCTAGCCAGTCCGAATGTTTGATCTCTCTGATAAACCCGGCCTCGGGTAGCTGGCCTAGCTCCTCCCCCATAGACTATCAGAAAATCGGCGTAGTGTTTGCTTGACTGGTTTGTATCCTTTCAGTATATTGAGACTATGCTCGGCCAGTCTTCGTGGAATACCTGGCATATCCGAGGGGTGCAAGGCAAAGATGTCCCAGTTCTCACGCAGGAATGCGTGTAATGCAGCGTCGACCGTCGGATCCAGTTGTGCCCCAAAGGAAGTTGTCTTCTTGGGGTCCGTTGGGTGGACTTGAAATTTGACTATTTCGTCTGCTAGCTTGAAGGAACTGGATTCGGGTCTCTTATCGAGGATTACATCGTCCCTATCCACCATGAAATGGAGGGTGGTTAATTCTTCGGCCGCGAGGGCCTCAGATAAAGCCTCCAGGTCCAGAAAGGCGGTTTTGTTTTCGGCACGGAGTGCTATGTCTGGATCACTAGTGATAGTGATAACTCCATTGGGCTCGGGCATTTTGAGCTTCTTATACCCATAATGCGGTACGACTTGGAAGCGTGTGAATGCGTCTCGCCCCAGCAGGACGTGATACCCCCGCTATGAAAGGTGCCACATGGAAGAGCAACTCTTCGGACCTATAGTTTTCGGCGTGCCGAATACCACGTCGAGTTTGATTTTCCCCGAGCATCTTGCTTACCTACTAGGGATAATACCTCAAAAGGCTGTGTTACTTTGCTCATTGCGACTCCTGTCCATTTGCATTTTATTTAGCGTGTCTTCGGATATGAGGTTCAGTCCGCTGCCGCCGTCCATTAGCACTTTAGTGAGCCTAAAGCCGTGCACGATTGGGTATAGGACCAAAGCGGTTGGTGCCCGGACTGAGCGGGATCTTGGTTCGTCATCGGCATTGAAAGTGATCACCATTCCAAGAATTTACTGTTTCCACTTGGCAGACTTCGGCGAGGTCGCGAAGCGCCCTTTTGCGCCAATTATTTGATGAAAAGGTCTCGAAGACCGTGAATACTTTGAGATCGTTGTCCTCCGAAGAGTAGTTCTCTGGGGTGTTGTTGGTGAGGATATCCTCGCCGCTCTTGGCCACATGCCGGAGTATCCAACATGCTCGAAGGCTATGCGTTGGTTCGGTGTTCGGCGTTACGTGAATTTGACAGGGTTTGTCGAGACATTCCTCGAGGACAGTTCTATGCCCCATAATGGGCTAAATTTTCTTGTCCACGGGATGATGATTAGGTTCTTCGCGAGGGTGCATCCTTTTTTCCCGTCTGAGAGATGGCCTAAAGGCCTGTGGTTCCCAGCGGGCTGTCTGGGTTTTCCAGGCACTTTCCATTGCGCAATACCTCTGTACTATGTGTGCCAAATCTGCAAAGTGTAGTACGCGACGGCGGTTGAGGGCAGTAAGGATTCCCTCATCCATAAAATTGTTGCAAAATACCGAGATCGCATCATCGTCATAGCAATCTTTGATCCTGTTTTTAACAAGGAGGAATCTGGCCCAAAAGTGGTGGACTGTTTCTTGAGGCTACTGCTGCACGTACATTAAGTCGCATATGTCCGGAGGACCAGAATTGCTTGGGGAATATTGCTTGTGGTGGGTGGCAGGCTTAAATGTGAACCCTGACCCACTATGAAGTCCGGATTCTGAAGAATTTCTGGGCTCCAGAGCGTTGGGTGAGTTTTTAGGGTCAATGCCTGATTCTATGTTCAGAGGACAAGAAGTGTCCTCCCGAAGATGGGTGTTCGGCTCTCCGAGCTCGGAAATCCAAACATACGTTGTCCTCAACGTAGGAGAAGAGTTATTGTCAGCTCATTCCTCCACAATTGCCACCTGATGGGTGATCGGCGGAGATTTGATTTATCTCTAATTTGGTTTAAGCCCAATCCGATCATAGTCGGTTGCGACCCCTAGGGCGGCGATGCCATCTAGCAGTTCGTTTTGGGTCGATAGATCTGTCGGATCCTTCTTGTCGGAGTATTTAGGGCCGATGCGGAGACGGTTTTTGGTGACAGGCCGGGCTGCCTTTGGCTTAATGGCCGAATGAGCGCCCATGGTGAAGCTGCCAAGCCGGAGCATTTTCCCTAAAGCTAGGGCTCCTCCGGAGGTGATATAGTCCTTGATGACAAGGAGATCCATCAACCCTTCTGTCTACGGCACAAAGGAACTCTGAATGAAAGCACCAATGTCGGTGTCAAAACCGACAGATCTCGGTTAGGGGGTCCCGAACTGTGTGTCTAAGGATCGAAGGTAACAGGAGGCAGGGGACACGATGTTTACCAAGGTTTGGGCCCTCTTAATGGAGGTAATACCCTACTTCCTGCGTGATTGACTTTGATGAGTATAGGGGTTACAAGAGTTAATATACGTTGAGATCGTAATGGCTAAACCCTAGATGTCTAGCCTGTATGATTATGATTGCTCTACGAACTAAACCCTCTGCTTTATATAGACACCGGAGGGGACTAGGGTCGTACAAAGTCAGTTTACAGAGGGAGGAAACTACACATCAGGACGCCAAACTTGTTATCCACACAAAGGAGAGTCCCATCCGGACACAGGGGAAGGCCTTCTGTCTTGCATCTTCACAGCCCATCAGCCCGACCCATATCACATAGGCCGGCTCCCCGAGGACCCCATAATCTAGGACTCCCTCAGTTACTACCTAGAGTCGGAATGCTATGTGTGATTAGGTATGATGAACACCCTTGTGGAGATGCTCGTGATGATGGACAAGTCCCCAAGTGCATGGAAGAAGAGGACCGATGAAAGGAACCGGAGAAGTCCCCATGACCTAGATATCCGGCCCCAGGACCTCGACATCCGGCCCTAGGAACTACAAAAGCAGCAGTAGCCCAGCAGCCGAAGCTACAGGGCTCGGACATCCCGCCTAGCCCCGGACATCCGGCCCGACTGACACGACATTGACACCAGCCCAGAAATCTGGCCCTCCTTATAGAACGCTACGGAAACTGGCCGATGCCAGCCCGGACATCTGGCCCGACGGGAAGGCCCGGACATCTGGCCCCCACTGTCTGCGCATAGTAACGGCTGAGGCCCATGTACCCCCTTCACCGCTAGACTATATATACTCCTCCTCTACCTATGTTTTAGGGTTAGCATTGTGATAACTCATCTTGGGAGATAGAGCTTTGCTCATCCACTTGTACCCCTAGTACTTACGAGACCAAGTACTCCTCAAGGAGAAGATCCCCCAAGTGGATTCAAGACCTCCTCTCGAAGAAGATCAACTAGTGGATTCAAGACCTCTTTCCTCACAGATTGGGATGAACTAGCTACCGTGTAGCGTCCTTCGTTGGATTTGGACCGTTGTATCTCTCTTTGTGTATGTGAATCTAGAAAATGTGTGCACTACAAAAAAATACACTTCCGTGATTATACGTGTTTGTGTAGTAGGTCACGGTTTCTGTCATGCATGTACATCCATGACAATTTTATGACACAATCAAGATAGTCATACCTGTGTTGTCGTAGAAGTGTTCCATGACATTATCAAAATTATCATCACCGGAGTGTCCACTTCCATGACGATAGATCGCGCGTCATAGAATTGCTTTCGTCAAGGGTGACCGACACATCGTAACGGGTCGCTGTTAAGCTACTGAGTTCCGGTTTTGATCTGATAACCCGTTAACATCCCGGACCAATGGGGATTTTCCACGTGTAAAATTCTCAATGGCCAGCGGAACCACGTGTCGGCTCACCATTGGGACAGATGTCATCCACTCATTTGACTGAAGGCGCCTATGATACATCGACACGGGGCACAACCCAACAGAGGCCCATTGCGGTGAAAAGGCCGGCCCATTTCACTTGGTCAAAAGGTAGCTGGCCGGCCCACGGAAAGCCTGTTAACGTCCTGTTTGCATATAGCCCATTTACAGCCCGCTAAGTCACGACCCTTTACGGCCTATCCGAATTAGGCCTAGTAGCATCATCTGGGATGACCAATATGATTGCAACCCATTGTAACTTCTGGCCCATGTATGGCCCATGACGACTTTCGGCCCATATGAGTCCCTTTGTAACTCTTGGCCCATTAATGGCCCGTGGTGAAACTGGCCCGTAATGAACAGTGTATCGCTTTATACCCATCAACGACCCATTATTCCATTAGGTCATTTCCAGCCTGTGTTACCTTTTAGCCTTCTAAGGGCCCATTTATTCTTGGGCTCGTTTCCAACATTCGGTTACTTACAGCTCGTTATTGACTTTCTCTGCTTGTGGGCCAAATTCAGCCCGTGGTTACTCTAACATCCCAATTTTCAATATGGATGTTATACATAGATCATCATATGCATTTCATATTTATTCTTGCATTTTGTTGTGATCCTAGAAATCTTAAGCAACTCAAGGACCCAAGGAGAGAGTTGGAGGTTTCACAAAATTCTTATTTTAATTTATTTCAAATTTGAAGAAACGATCAATTTGATTTTTATTATTTTTCTCTCCAATTATTTCCAATATTTAAAATAAAAGAGAGAAGATAATATGACTTCTTCAAATTAAGAGAAGTATTGGAGAAAGAATTTTAAAATCAAATTTTGATTTTATTTGCTATTTTATTAGAATTAGAAAAATATGCGTTTTTGAAAATTGCATTTTTAGGCCATACAAATGTTCATTTTGTTCTAAATATTTTATTAAGATGGCAAAAATTGTTTTTGGCATTTTTAGAATTTTTTCATATTTTATTTGGAATTTTTCTTTCGGGCGAAATTATTATTTAAAAAAATCTTTCCGCCCGACTGGGCCGAAGGCCCAGCCGAGCTGATGAGGTCATCAATACCATTGTTACACCCACAACCCCTACTGCTACATATACTGGACCAATTACTAGAGCTCGTGCACGCCAATTAAATTATCAGGTACTTTCGTTTCTTGGTAATGATTCTAATGTTCATGAGAATATGATGCTGCCTAAATTGGATACATTTGTTTTGCTTACAAATGGAGGGTCTAGCTTGGAGAAGGATGAACATTGGACCACGAACAAGCATGGAGATGATGACATGCGCAAGGGAAACAAGAACGGAGTTACAAGTGATGATTTCACGACTTTGAAGCCACCATAATGGGTGCATGAAGCCTTGGACGAAATATACAAGATGCCACTTCATAAATTTCGTCCCGAGGCTATTCTAGGTGTTGTGTCACCTTATTATTGGGACATGATGAGGACATGACTACCTTGGATAAGACCAAAAATATTGCATACATGCATATTTGTCAGGTGATTTCTAGTGCAAACTATTCAATAATCTATTTATGTTATACAGAACAAAAATACTTCACACACTTTTGTGTTCTGTCTAATTGCAGGTGTATGGGACAAGAGAAGATAGAGTCAAGTCCTCTCACATCAATTTTGGGCCAAGAGAAGATAGAGTCCAAGTCTCTCACGTTCTGGATTCAGATTCGGACTGCACAGACATACCTGACTCAAAACGTCAACAAATTTTTCATACGGACTCCGAATTGGGTGATTCTTTTTTTGTTGGAAAGTAGATTTCGTGCTCATTCCAAACCAATTGGATTCACCTTAAAATTCGTCCCGATCCTTTAGTTATGGACGAAACAATCTGATGCTGCAGCAGAATCCGAGTCAAACTACAAGTCCAAAGGTGTTACGTCACCTCCACTTGGGCTCGTTGGCCTTGTACGACCTAGGGTTAGTTTTAGGCTGCCTTGGGACGTTCTCCCACCACCTTGGCCTCCACCCCTTGCTCCTATATAAGTAGATCCATCTAGTAGCTTTTCCCTTGAGATTTGTTTAGTTAAAAGTTAGCCAACGCAACTTCGTGTACTTTGTTTGTGCCCAACGACCAGACCAAGACCGCTTTCAGATCCCCACCTTTATCAATACTTCATACATATTCACAATATTCAGATTGCTTTTCTCATATTCTTGCTCGTTCTTCGATTGCTTGCAGGAATAGATCTTCGTGGTTAGGTTGATCGTGCACCGGCGTGGTCAATTACCTCAGGAGATTGGTTTAGCGATTGCTAAGGCGCAATGTCATGCACGTTTGTAGTCGGATCATCAAAGTCGTCTCCACCAAATCGATAGTTATTATCTCATCGAAAGATCGGGACACTCTGCCTCTATCAAGTGGTATCAGCTTTCAGGTTGCTCGGTGAGAATTTTCTGTTTTCCCTAGATTAGATTTATTTTCTTACCTATTGTTCAAGAAAAAGCCACAAAAAAGTTGGATATATTCATCCTTTGTACAAGCCAGTTCGAGCCTTTGCAATTTTCATTTCATTTTTTGCATTATTGAATTATCGGTTGCATCGTCGTGTCGAGTTGCTGGTCTTAGTGTCTATTTCGTTTAGAGTTTCGAGTTCTGCTCACATTAGTCATCCGCCGCTGCATAGTTATCCCTTCCACTGTCCATCACCCATCCATCAATTTCTGCAACGTGCTATCCATCGTTCATTGTCATAATCATAGTTGAGATCGTTCACATCTTCACTTGATCCAATCTGCATCTTATCTAGTTTGTTTTGGAAAGAGTGAGAGAGAAAAAAGACAGAGAAAAAAAAGAGAAACAATAAAAAAAAGTAAAAAAAGAGAAAGAAAAAGAAAAAAGTGTGAGGTAAAAAAAGAGAGAAGAAAAAAAACAAAATTCGGATCTATCTAGACTCAATCTCGTAGTTGAATTCGGATTGGAATCTGTTTTGTGCAGTGTTTAGTAAAACAGGCATAACTTTCTCATACGAAGTCCGTTTTGGCTCTGCAAGTACTCAAATGAAAGCTAGCGACGAGCCGCATCTAAATAGTTGCTGAAGCTAGTTCCATATTTGGCACCTCAAAATCGGCTTCTGAATAGGTCTTTTTGCCCTCTGAAGTTCACGAAGACAGCTTGTTCCAGTTTTTCAGGTTAGTTTTAGAATTTTTTGACTCCTCATATCAACTCGGAATTGGGTGATTCTTTTTGCATTGGAAAGCTTGAGTTATTAGCATTCTTTGAAAAAATTTATCAGAAAATTGGCTCAAACTTTTCAAGAGGAAAGTTGGAGAGAGAGTTGTTGTATATCCTTCTTGGCAGTTGTTTTTCATCATTATCTTTACTGCCGTTGTGATCTTCACTTATATCTTGCTGTCCAGAGCTACTTAGTATCCTTCATTGATGCTAGTTGTGTTATGTCGTGGCCTCATTAGTGTTCTAGGCTCGCGTCTCTAGCCCGGTCTAGCCTAGAACCAGCACAGTACCGTCGTTGAGCGTTTATTCAACATTGCATCTTTGAATTGATTATTGCTAATATTTTGCTACCATATATAGCCAACCCAGCTCCACATATTTCTCCACCGTGTATACGTACATTCCCCTGGCAATCGTTTTACACAATCTTCAGAGTTACTTGACACCGCTGGTTGCCTGTCACCACCTGCCGTATGGTAAGAACTTGTAAGATATTGATATTTGCTTTACTGTGAGCACTTCACAACCACATCCTAGTAGTTCATAGGAACATTATTCTCGAATGTTGTTTCTTGTTTCTATTAATCATGACAGGTTCCGGAGATAGAAGTTCTTGGACAACGGACATATCTTCACCACGAGAGTTGGGACAACACACACAAGCATATGGTCAGGTTATGTCTTTACCATCATTTGAGGGTAGATCTAATCCTGCTATTTATCTAGTTTGGGAGCTTGAATTAGAAGAAGTTTTTAGTCACCATGATTTTTCTGAACTTGAGAGAGTACGAGCTACCACTAGAGCATTTACTAGTTTTGCTTCTATTTGGTAGAGTGTACATTGTAAGAAAAACATTAATAACCAACCCACAACTTGGAAAGTTTTGAAAGCTGTAATGAGACAACAATTTTTTCCTCCTTACTATCATCGTGAATTGCTTCACAAATTGGAACAATTAAAACAAGGCAGTAACACTGTTCATGCTTACTACCAAGAGTTCAAATCTTATATGCATCATTGTGACATAGAAGAATCTGAGGATGATACAATGAATAGATTTTTTGGTGGTTTGAACCATGATATACGTGCAAGATTTCACTATATTCCTCATTGCATTACCGGTATGTATGTTCGCGTTTGTACCTTCGAGAGACAAATACAGGAGGATGCATTGGGTGACTACAACAACTACTATTCCAGTTCATGCTCACCACCGCCGGTTGGTTCCTCCACCGTTGGACCTACTAGAGAAGCCCCACCTCGGATTGTGAGTGCGACATCATCTCAAGAGTATGGTGCATTCTCAATGTCCGTACCTACATCAGCTATGTCTTTGCAACAAGGTAACAGTAAAGGTATTGATGATATAACTTCACATGAGAATGATGCATCCCTAGTTAACTTGAATGCATCATGTGTTGAGTTACCTGGTGATTTGAGCACATCACCTATTTTAGAGAATCTTGATACTGTCATGAATGCGTCATGTGATCAAACAACTGAAATACCAACAATGTTGAGTGCACCCATCGAATTAACTGTTGATGCAAAAGAATCAATGTTTAATCATTTTGATATGACCTTTAATCTTGGTGATGATTCTGTGTCGAATGACTTATTGCATGTTTGCTTATTTAAACATGTTGTAGCATGTAAATTTGATGCAAGTAAGGTTTATTCACCAATGTTGGGATGGTTTAATGATGAACATTGTCAATCTTTTGAAATGAATAAGAGCTTCACTTATATGTTCAAACTGGGTTGCAATATTTTCATGCCTTCTACTTCCTGTAATAATATTTTGGCTTTATATTTTATGAACTATGAAAGTTACTCATGCATACATGTGTCATATGTGAAAAAGCAAAGAGAAGTAAAAATGGATAACATATTCATATACAACATGTACACATTGTCTCTTTTGTTAGCCACATTTCAGATTAAGCAACGCCGAGGACGGCTTTGTTTTCAAGAAGGGGAGGATGATGAGGACATGACTACCTTGGATAAGACCAAAAATATTGCATACATGCATATTTGTCAGGTGATTTCTAGTGCAAACTATTCAATAATCTATTTATGTTATCCAGAACAAAAATACTTCACACACTTTTGTGTTTTGTCTAATTGCAGGTGTATGGGACATTTGTATAATCCACATATGAAGATAAGGGAAAAGGAGAAGTTTAGGTGCTGCTCAAAAAGTCCTCTCACGCCACTTTTGGGCCAAGAGAAGACAGAGTCCAAGTGTCTCACGTTCTGGATTCAGATTCGGACTGCATAGACATACCTGACTCAAAACGTCAACAACTTTTTCATACGGACTCCGAATTGGGTGATTCATTTTTTGTTGGAAAGTAGATTTCGTGCTCTTTCCAAACCAATTGGATTCACCTTAAAATTCGTCCGGAGCGTTGAGTTATGGACGAAACAATCTGATGCTACAGCATTATCCGAGTCAAACTACAAGTCCAAAGGTGTTACGTCACCTCCACTTGGGCCCATTGGCCTTGTACGACCTAGGGTTAGTTTTAGGCTCCTTGGGACGTCCTCTCACCTCCTTGGCCGCCACCCCTTGCTCCTATATAAGTAGATCCATCTAGTAGCTTTTCCCTTGGGATTTGTTTAGTTAAAAGTTAGCAAACGCAACTTCGTGTACTTCGTTTGTGTCCAACGACCAGACTAAGACCGCTTTAGGATCCCCACCTTTATCAATACTTCATACATATTCACAATATTCATATTGCTTTTATCATATTCTTGCTCGTTCTTCGATTGCTTGCAGGAATAGACCTTCGTGGTCAGGTTGATCGTGCACCGACGTGGTCAATAACCTCAAGAGATTGGTTTAGCGATTGCTAAGGCGCAACGTTGTGCACATTTGTAGTCGGATCGTCAAAGTCGTCTCCACCAAATCGATAGTTATCATCTCATCGAAAGATCGGGACACTCCGCCTATATCAGGACAGGCCCATGTAACTTCGAAATACATATGTATAGGCTATTTTTAGAGTCCGTATGTGTGGGGAAACAAGAGATAGGGTTGATTTCGGACCCCTCCACCAAGGGCCACGATATTCCCCCTCTTGCTCCATATATACAGCCTTTAGGGCACCGTTTTAACTTTGGGTTTTGTTTAGATTAAAAGTTCTCCATAGCGGCAACTTCGCGTACTTCGTTTGTGTTCAACGACCAGACAAAGGCGTCACAGAGCCCCACCTTGATCAATAAAGCTTTCATCTTATATTCGCAATATCTAGATTGCAATCTCAGTTTCTTGCTTGTTCTTTGTTTGCTCGCAGGAAACAGACCCTCGTGGTCAGGTTGATCGTGCTCTGGCGTGGTCAATAACCTCTCAGAGTTGGTTTAGTGATTGCTAAGGCGCGACATCCTCGCATGTTCGTAGTCGGACCGTCAAAGTCGACTTCCACCAAAGCGAAATCCATCATCTCATCAAAAGACGAGACAACTTTGCCTCTATCAAGTGGTATCAGATTTTCAGGTTGCTCGGTGAGATTTTATAGTTTTTCGTAGTTTAGATCGAGTATGTTTCTTCATACCTGTAGTCCACGAAAAAGCCAAAAAAATTAGGGTTAGTTCATCCTATCCGAACCAATCTGAGCCTTTGCATAATCTTTTCTGTATTTGCGTTGTTGAATTTGCGGTTGCTTCGTCGTGACAAGTTGCTGGTCTTAGCGTCTAGTCTTTAGAGTTTCGAGTTCTGTTCACGGGTATTCACGCTGCCGCCGCACCATCATCATCGCCCTGCCAGATACCACCACCGCTTATCCGCTACTAATCCGAGTCCATATACCACCACCAATCCGAGTCCATATACCACCACAATCCGAGTCCATATACCACCACCAATCCGACTCCATATACCACCACCAATCCGAGTCCACATATACCACCGTCATATACCATCACCAGTGCGAGTTCCACCAAATTCATCTCCGCTACTAGTCCAAGCCCGAGTCCAGTATTTGTTCCTTTATCTTTGAGTTCCACAGCACGTGATACAATGAATCGTCAACAAGTCGGATTCCCCAACTTCCGTGCTACCCACACAAGAAAAATTGTTCCAGTTTCAAAAAAAAGTAAGTCTGGAAAATTCTGGCTAGGCAGTTTTTAGGCCATTTGTAGACTTTTTCGAAAAAAGTGAAAAAAAGAGAAAAAATTTAGAGTGTGCTCCTCCCTTGATTACGTGTCGCGCCGTGATTTTGTTAGTGTTCTAGGCTCGCGTCCCTAGCACGGTCTATCCTAGGACCAGCACAGTACCGTCGTTGAGCGTTTATTCAACTTTGCATCTCTGAATTGATTATTGCTGACCCTTTTTGCTACCATATTATAAGCCTTACCAGCTCCACATACATCTATGTCGTGCGTTTGACTCTCCCTGGTAATCGCTCTATCCAAGCTTTGAGAGTTTTGACTACAACGGTTGCCGATCACCACCTGCTGCTGGGTAAGAACTGGTAAGAATTTGAGATTCGCTTGACGGATTTGTGACACCCCACCACCACCATATTCCAGTAGTCTGTAGGATCATATCCTTGTCTGTGTCTATTGCTACTAACTATGGCAGGAACACAAGCCGACGAGATTGACTAGGAGAACATGACGAACAAGGAGCTTCATGATAAGTTTCATCAAATGTTGGGTCAACAGGTGGAAGACGTGATGGCCAGCTTTGGAAAGGCAATGGAGAAGATGGATGACATTGAGAAGTCAATTGACACCAAGTTGGACGCTAAGTTTGATGAATTACTCAAACGTTTCCCACAACCAGCTCTACGCTGCAATACAGTAGGGCGAGCACAGCTATTCCTATTGAGCCAGGACAAAATTCTAGTGCCGCTGCTACTGTTGTTGGTGCTTCTATAGCTCCTGCTGTTACTATAGAGCCGGAGGACTATTACGAGGATGAGGTTGATCAAAATCAGAACTACGTGCAGCCACCAACACCACCACCAGCAGGTCGACCTTAGGTATATATTCGCAATGGTAGGCCTGCACCACCACCTCAGGTACGAGATAATGACCATATTCCTAAACTGAAATTGAACATTCCACCATTTGAGGGTAGATATGTTCCTGATATATATCTTACTTGGGAGTTAGAAACTGAACAACGTTTTACATGTTTACAATATCTCGAGGAGAGACGGGTTGCTGCTGCTGTTTGTGCTTTCACGAGTTCACCACAAGACCACATCCACATCCTTACTACATCCAATGGTTCAACAACAGCGGCAAGGTTAAGGTAACACGTACTGTTCGTGTGCATTTTAGTATCTCTACATACGCTGATTATGTTGATTGTGATGTGGTACCTATGCAAGCATGTTCCTTATTACTTGGTAGACCATGGCAATTCGATAAAAGTTCTGTACACCATGGTAGAAACAATCAGTATACTCTTGTTCATAAGGACAAAAAATATTACTTTGCTTCCTATGACTCCCGATTCCATTTTGGAAGATGATATTAATAGAGCAATAAAGCAAAACAGGAGAAAAATAAGAGTGAAAATCAGATTGTGGCAAAAGAATTTGAGCAACAAATGAAGCCTAATAGTAAACCATCTAGTGTTGCTTCTGAAATTAAATTGAAAAGTGCATGTTTATTTGCCACTAAATCTGATATTGATGAGCTAGACTTCAGCAAATCTGTTTGCTATGCTTTTGTGTGCAAAGAGGCATTATTTTCATTCGAGGACGTGCCTTCTTCTTTGCCTCCTGCTGTCACTAACATTTTGCAGGAGTTCGCTGACGTCTTTCCATAAGACGTGCCACCGGGATTACCTCCCATTCGAGGGATTGAGCATCAGATTGACTTAATTCCCGGTGCATCATTACCCAACCGTGCACCATACTGTACCAATCCAGAGGAGACGAAGGAGATTATGCATCAAGTACAGGAGCTGCTCGACAAAGGTTATATACGCGAATCCCTTAGTCCTTGTGTTGTTCCTATTATTCTAGTGCCGAAAAAGGATGGTACATCACGTATGTGTGTTGATTGTAGAGGCATTAATAATATTACTATTTGTTATCGTCATACTATTCCTAGGCTAGATGATATACTTGATGAATTGAGTGGCTGTACAATATTCTCCAAAGTTGATTTGCATAGTGGATACCATCAAATACGTATGAAATTGGGAGATGAATGGAAAACAGCATTTAAAACTAAGTTTGGATTATATGAGTGGTTAGTCATGCCTTTTGGGGTAACTAATGCACCTAGTACTTTCATGAGATTAATGAACGAAGTTTTATGTGCTTTCATTGGACGATTTGTGGTAGTTTACTTTGATGACATATTGATTTATAGTAGATCTTTGGAAGAACATTTGGAACATTTACGGGCTGTTTTTATTGGTCTACGTGATGCACGTTTGTTTGGTAACCTTGGGAAGTGCACCTTTTGCACCGACCGAGTAACTTTTCTTGGCTATGTTTTTACTCCACAGGGAATTGAAGTTGACAAAGCCAAGATTGAAGCTATTGAGAGTTGGCCGCAGCCCAAGACGGTCACACAAGTGTGGAGTTTTCTTGGCCTCGCTAGATTCTATACGCGTTTTGTGAGAGGTTTCAGCACCATTGCTGCACCTCTCAATGAGCTTACAAAGAAAGATGTGCCTTTTGTTTGGGGTACCGCACAGGAAGAAGCCTTCTCACGATATTGAAAGATAAGTTGAAACATGCTCTTTTACTCCAACTTCCTAATTTTAATAAAATTTTGAGCTTGAATGTGATGCTAGTGGAATTGGATTAGGAGGTGTGTTATTACAAGATGGCAAACCTATTGCATACTTTTCTGAAAAATTGAGTGGGCCTAGTCTGAATTATTCTACTTATGATAAAGAACTATATGCTCTTGTTCGGACTTTAGAAACATGGCAACATTATTTATGGCCCAAAGAATTTGTTATACACTCTGATCATGAATCTTTGAAACATATTAAAAGTCAAGCTAAACTGAATCGTAGACATGCTAAATGGGTTGAATTCATTGAGACTTTCCCTTATGTCATTAAACACAAGAAGGGAAGAGAAAATGTTATTGCTGATGCATTGTCTCGTCGCTATACTATGCTTTCACAACTTGACTTCAAAATATTTGGTTTGGAGTCCATCAAAGATCAATGTGTGCATGATGCTGATTTTAAAGATGTAATGCAGAATTATAAAGAAGGAAGAATGTGGAACAAGTTCGTCGTTAATGATGGATTTGTGTCACGTGCTAACAAGCTATGCATTCCAGCTAGCTCCGTTCGTCTTTTGTTGTTGCAGGAGGCGCATGGAGGAGGATTAATGGGACACTTTGGCGTGAAGAAGACAGAGGACATACTTGCGACTCATTTCTTTTGGCCAAAGATGAGATGGGATGTTGAGCGTTTTATTGCTCGCTGCACTACATGTCAAAAAGCTAAGTCACGACTCAATCCTCATGGTTTATATATGCCTTTGCCTGTGCCTAGTGTTCCATGGGAGGATATATCTATGGACTTTGTTTTAGGTTTACCTCTAACAAAGCAGGGGAGGGATATCATATTTGTTGTCGTCGATAGATTTTCGAAAATGGCACACTTTATACCATGTCATAAAAGCGATGATGTTGTTACTGTTGTGGATTTGTTCTTTCGTGAAATTATTCGCTTGCATGGTGTGCCAAATACTATTGTTTCAGATGGTGATACTAAATTTCATAGCCACTTTTGGAGATGTTTATGGGCTAAGTTGGGGACTAAGCTTCTTTTTAGTACTACTTGTCACCCCCAAACTGATGGACAAACTGAAGTAGTCAATAGAACATTGTCTACTATGCTTAGGGTTGTTTTGAAGAATAATAAGAAAATGTGGGAGGAATGCTTGCCTCATATTGAATTTGCTTATAATCGTTCATTGCATTCTACTACTAAGATGTACCCTTTTGAAGTTGTGTATGGTTTCCTACCACATGCACCTATTGATTTGTTGCCTCTTCCATCTTCGAAGAAGGTTAAGTTTGATGCTAAACAACGTGCTAAATTGATTTTAAAAATGCATGAGTTAACTAAGGAAAACATTGAGCGTATGAATGTTAAATGTAGACTTGCTGGAGATAAGGGTAGAGAACATGTTGTGTTTGCACCTTGAGATCTTGTTTCGTTACATTTGCGTAAGGATAGATTTCCTTATTTGCGCAAATCAAAGCTAATGCCTCGTGCTGATGGTCCTTTTAAGGTGTTGGAGATGATGGAATGTGCAAGAGGAACAAGAACGGAGTTACAAGTGATGATTTCAGGACTTTGAAGCCACCATAATGGGTGCATGAAGCCTTGGACGAAATATACAAGATACCACTTCATAAATTTCGTCCCGAGGCTATTCTAGGTGCTGCGTCACATTATTATTGGGCCAGGCCCATGTAATTTCGAAATACATAAGTATAGGCTATTTTTTGAGTCCGTATGTGTGGGGAAACAAGAGATAGGGTTGATTTTGGACCCCTCCACCAAGGGCCACTAAATTCCCCCCCTCTTCCTCCATATATACAGCCCTTAGGGCACCATTTAGACTTTGGGTTTTGTTTAGATTAAAGTTCGCCATAGCTGCAACTTCGCGTACTTTGTTTGTGTTTAACGACTAGACAAATGCGTCACAGAACCCCACCTTGATCAATAAATCTTTCATCTTATATTCGCAATATCCAGATTGCAATATCAGTTTCTTGCTTGTTCTTCGTTTGCTCGCAGGAAACAGACCCTAGTGGTCAGGTTGATCGTGCTCCGGCGTGGTCAATAACCTCTCGAAGTTGGTTTAGCGATTGCTAAGGCGCGACGTCCTCGCACGTTCGTAGTCAGATCGTCAAAGTCGATTTCCACCAAAGCGATATCCATCATCTCATCGAAAGATGGGCACCTTTGCCTCTATCACTCTTCCTCCATATATACAGCCCTTAGGGCACCGTTTAGACTTTGGGTTTTGTTTAGACTAAAATTTCACCATAGCTGCAACTTCATGTACTTCGTTTGTGTTCAACGACCAGACAAAGGCGTCACAGCACCCCACCTTGATCAATAAAGCTTTCATCTTATATTCGCAATATCTAGATTGCAATCTCATTTTCTTGCTTGTTCTTCGTTTGCTCGCAGGAAACAGACCCTCGTGGTCAGGTTGATCGTGCTCGGCGTGGTCAATAACCTCTCGGAGTTGGTTTAGCGATTGCTAAGGCGCGACGTTCTCGCATGTTCGTAATCGGATTGTCAAAGTCGACTTCCACCAAAGCGAAATCCATCATCTCATCGAAAGACGGGACACCTTTGCCTCTATCACGAGCGAGGCTGGCCTGCCCCACGCCACCGCCTCCGCCGCCGTGCCCGAATCCGGCCGGGAGACAGCGCAGCCGCCATCGCCGCCCGGGACACCATTCGAGGCCGATCCCCCTCCTTAAATAGCGCCGCCCGCACCCCTCCTGGACCCCCAAGTCGCCGCCGCCATCGCCTCTGGCCGCAGCGCCGCCACCGCCAAGTCGCGCCGTCGCCGCTAGTTGCCCGCGCTGCCGCCTGCCGATGCGGCGGCCCCACGCCACCACTATTCGCCCGCGCCGCCGCCGCGTCATCGCCTGCCGCCGCCACCGACACGACGAACCTCGCCGCCGACTGCCGGTTTTTGGTATTAAACCTAGATCGGTTTATTAGGGTTTTTGTCGGGATTTTTTTTACTTTAACCGGTTCAGTTTTTAGATCGGTTTTTGGTTCGGTTTATTTATTTAACAGACGTTCGTCCGTACATTCGTTTAACGAATGCTTTTTGTCGGATAAGTTCTGTTAGCGAACGTTCACGCCGTAGGTTTTTCTTTTTAGTTTATTTTCGGCTCTGGACCTATCCTCGAGTAGTTTTATCCCGATTTAGCCCCTGATCTTTAAACTAGCATAACTCTTTACTCGTTTATCCAAATTAGATGAGACTAACGCCTAAATCTTCGTATCATTCTATTCTTTACAGTTAACCAACTTGAACACGATTTTGGTACTGTAAAATTTGAGTTCAGTCCAGATTAGTAAACCATGTTGTTTCGTTTGTATTTTTGAGTTTCGTTGCTCCGTTTGAGTTGAATCTTTTTGCAAACGTAGCTAATCACATGTACCTACTGTTAAGATATATTTTACATGTTAATATTGCTATTAGGTTTGACTCTTGTTAGTTTAGGCCTTTTGCTTGTTTTGTGTTCAATTTGGATCTTTTCTCTAGTTTTTTCGTGTTTCGATTGAGTGATTGCTAATGTATGCTATTGTTTGGCTATGCTAGATTACCCGGAGTGCGAAGCTTCTTACTACAAATCTCTAGAGTTTGCAGATCGTCAGCGAGGTAAGTTACACTTTGATCATACTCTTTTATACCCAGTTTTTACTATGCATCAGTATTGCCACTCAAATATTTGCATGAGTAGGATTGGGAACATGTGGTTTTGGTTGTAGTGCTTGAGGTAGGAACCTAATACCTTTTGATCACCCCGGGAATATACGTTATGATTATTATTGCTTAGCCATGCATCATAGACAGAGATTGGATCGCGATTCACACATGGAAGTTTGAGAGTTATTTAATCTTGGATAACATTAAGGTGGCATCTTTAATACACATCTGGGTGGATTGGTTGAGGCACCTGGGGAACCCAGTGTTGCTTGCTTTTGGAAATCCTGGAGTACCCATGTGATTATCCTATGGAATGCCACCCAGGCTCAATGGGATCATAAGATTATTCATGCTAGAAACTTCAGTGTGCAGCCACAAGAAATTATGGGCTCTGGCATAGTTAAGTAAATTGCGTGAGCTCTTGAAGAGGTGGACTAGCAGATGTAGGGGAAAGTAGGTGTACCGATCCACCCGGAGTAGAGAGTTAATGCTTCAGAAAGGCTATGTCTCGATAATCCGATCATGGATGGGGTCAAGTCTTGTGGGGAAAAGTGTGCAAACCTCTGTAGAGTGTATAAACTAATCATGGTTAGCCGTGTCCCCGGTTATGGACATCTTGAGTATCTAGTACTTGAACCTATTGATGTGATCTCATCATGTTACTTAAATTAATTTGATTTGAGTTAATGATGATACTTTAAATTGGGATTTGAGTTGGGGTTACCTTCTCAAATAATGGGCTACTTGGGAGTAGTTAAATAAAATTATTCCTTTGTTGTAAGGAAAAACTAGCTTTATGCGAAATCATGAACTTACAACCTCCGCAAGCCAAATATTGCATGTAGATATAGTTCTTGCACTTCAATCCTTTACAACGTAACTCTGCCAGCATAGTCAATGTGCTGACCTACACGGCTATGATGTCTCATGTTGCAGACTACTCAGATGACAAATAAGGTGCGATAGGTCGTTCTTTTGCACTTAGCTATGCCGCTGGAGTTGATGGACTCATTACCTTCGAAGCTTCCGCAATTATTTACTTTAGATGGCCTTTAGCCATGATATTTTTGTGTAATCATACTCTTTATATGGACTCGATGCAATAAGTGTGTGATTGAAACTCTGTTATAATTCTTCGAGTACTGTGCGTGTCAGGATTATCGACCTAGGGATGACACTAATGCACAGAGACATGACCGTTTGAGGTCTGGTCGCTACAGTTACAGTCGGCCCGTTTGTGGCCCGTTAATCCTTTGGGCCATTTGGATTCATGGCTATTACACATATTACATCCACTAGCATCAAAGTTTGTCACCAGTGAAAATATAGGGAACAAATCAGCATATCACATACACAGGTTGTCAAAGTTGGCGACCAGTGCAAATAAACGCTGCAGCAAAACAAGTCCGGGACTAAAACCACTTCAGAAGAGCTCAAGAAACAATATCCTGGGTACCCATAATGCTGGCAAGATGCTTAGCAAGCTTATTAACATTATCTTGTTTGGCGCTTAAATCCTCCAGCGCTTGCTATTGCACCAGAAAGTATGCATTTGAATTCTGCAGGGACTTCCTCAATCCTTCGGCTTCCTGTCGTAGAACATCTAATTGATGTCTTTCAACTTGAAGTTGAGACTCAAGAAGCTGAACTGATTCCGGCAGCAAGTTCAAAGAGCTGGTGCCGGCAGTAGTGGCCAGTAACTCAAACATTTATCAAGATAGGAATTTGGGGTTGTCTCGGTGTCTTCAATATAGTTTTTATCAGCTTTCTTGGAGACCAACAGGGATGTCTCACTATCATGAACCTTATCTCCATTACTTCCTTTACCATTGCATAACAGGGTACTCTTCTCCAATATTTTATCCGCATTCTAAAAGAGAAACAAACAGACACATCACGTTGCAGACTACTCAGACGACATATAAGGTGCGATAGGTCGTTGTTTTGCGCTCAACTATGCCGTTGGAGTTGATGGAGTCATTTACCTTTGAAGCTTCCGCAGTTATTTAGTTTAGATGGCCTTTTAGCCATGATATTTTTGTGTAATCATACTATTTATGAGGACTCGATGTAATAAGTGTGTGATTGAAACTCTGTTATAATTCCATGAGTACTGTGCGTGTCGGCATTACTGATCCACGGATGACACTGATGGACGGAGACTTGACCGTTTGAGGTCTGGTCGCTACAAGATGGTATTAGAGCACACATTGACTGTAGGACGCGACCACTAGAATGAGCCACATGATTTCTCTTCTCTACTCATTTCTAATTCTCCTCTCTTTCTACCCTATAGATGGCGGATCCCAGGAACAAGTTCACTCAGCTGGATGACGACACCCCTTTTGGACCCCACTTGAAGGAAGTCACTAAGTATTTGAACATCGGACTACCAAGCTTCACGGGGACTTTCTCTACTGGAAGAGGGGCGATGGAAGATCAAAGTCTGAGTACCTAGGAGGACATTTGCGCCAACAACGGAGCCCATTGATTTGTACCTGCATGCACTAAGTTGGAGTATAGGAAAGAGCATGGCCGCACATATCACCTTTGGACACATATGTGAGGTGTATCACAAGGAGTTGGAGAATACCATTTACCAGATATGTGGCCGCCGAGATGACAAATGGGAGATGATTCGTACTAGGAAGGATGAATCAATTGCAACCTACATTCAAGAGATTGGAGATCATATTCGTCGATAGGAGAATCAACAAATTATCCACATGAAGAAGATCAAGAAACTAGTGAAGAGAACCAACGAGTTGGAGGAGGAACTCAAGTCTACGCGTGATGGACACGAGGAAGAGATTGTCATACTACTGGAGAAGCATGAAGACCTGAAGAGAAAGATGGGTATATCAGTGGAGAATATCAAGCAAGCAACAAAGATACGTTTGGAGGACTACATCATCCTGGACGATACGGGCATGGATAGTGATGCAAATGATGACAGTGATGACGACTACGTTGACGAAGCTGGAGCAGATATCATGGAGTCTTCCTCTGATGAAAATTTCTAGATGACCACCATTGTAACTAGAAGTAATTCCCTCCAAGTAGTTAGCAACGATCGAGTTTGTAATCATAGGTTAGACCGATTGTGTGATCTTGTGTACTATTGATTGAAGTGAAATTGTTTGTTTTTGTCTCATGAGCATTTGGGTAGTGAATATCTCTTAGACCTCGTTCTATTATGTTTTCTCACCCCTTCTAAATCCATCAGATGCCTCCGAGACGTGACAATGGATTTGCCTTTCCACCGGAGCTCACTCGGTTGATCCAGCAGTAGAAACTTGATCCAAATACTAGTTCAGAACCATAACCAAGGCAACAACAACAACAACCCACCACCACCACCCCCTGTTGATCACCTAGCCCGCTTTCTAAGGTTGAATCCGCCGGTGTTCTCTAGTAGCACCGAGCCGATTGTTGCAGATGATTGGCTCCGCAAAATTGGAAGAGAGCTGACCACTGCAGGATGCACAGATGCGGAGAGGGTGCGTTTTGCCGCACACCAGCTTGATGGACCCGCAGCATCTTGGTGGGAGAATTTCATAGCCACTTACCCTCATTGGCACTATTACATGGGATCAGTTTCAGCAGGCTTTCCGCACTGCGCATGTTTCAGCAGGAGCTATGAGCATGAACAAGTGCGAGTTTCGCAACTTGCGCCAAGGAGGACGTACAGTGGGCCAGTATGTGGATGAGTTTAGTAGGTTAGCACGCTATGCCTCTGATGACGTAGCTACAGATGCCGCTAAGCAGGAGAAGTTTCTGGAAGGACTGAATGATGAGCTGAGCATGCAGTTGATGGTGGCAACATTCAGCAACTACCAGGAGTTGGTAGATAGGGCTCTCATGATTGAAGGAAAGCAGCAACAGATTGATAATCACAAGAGAAAGTATGGACAGGGGAGGTACACTTCTGGAGCTCATCGGAAGCCCCGCTATTCCCCGTACTCGGGAGGACATACCCACAACCATGGAGGCCATAACCATGGAGGACACACGCACAACGGAGCAAGTTCGCACAACCACAGTGGCCCCAAGAATGGCAATGGGAATGGAGGAAGTAGCAGCCAGAACCATTTGAACCTGTCAACACCAGCGAAGAGGGATCTAAGCCACATTACCTGTTTCAAGTGCCAGAAGACCGGACATTATGCCACTGAATGTCCTGAAGCGAAGAATGGAAATGGCAATGGAGGTTCTGCTAAGAAGCCCAACCCCTTCACCAAAGGACAGGTGAACCACGTGAGCGTGGAGGAGATTGAGGATCAACCCGACGCAGTTGTCAGTAAGTTTTTGATTAATGCATTTACCACACTTATTCTTTTCGATCCTGGTGCATCGCATTCATACATATCAAGGGGATTTATGGATAAGTATAACCTGCCAACCCTAGCCCTTAGGTCACCCATGTTAGTAAGCTCGCCAGGAGCAGAGTATACGGCCAGCCGATGGTGTGATCGGTTACCCTTAACCATTGGTAGCCATGTGTTTCCCTTTGATCTAATAATTTTGGAGTCACAAGGATTGGATATAATACTAGGCATGGATTGGTTATCGAAGTATGGAGGAAACATTGATTGTGCTAGTAAGTCGATACTTCTCACCACCATAGAAGGAAAGAGGATCAAGTATGTATCCCAGCATACGCTGAAGAGGACTCAAGTGAATTCCTTATCAGGAGTTGTACAGGAGGAAGTACCAGTGGTGAAGGATTACCCTGACGTATTTCCAGAGGAGTTACCAGGCATGCCACCGGATAGAGACATTGAGTTTTTAATTGAGCTTTTGCCAGGCACCGGGCCAATATCAAAGAGGCCGTATTGAATGCCCGCACAAGATCTGGAGGAAATTAAGAAACAGATAGAGGAATTACTGGATAAAGGTTACATTCAACCAAGTTCATCACCTTGGGGAGCCCCAGTGCTTCTAGTGGAGAAGAAGGATGGATCTTTAAGGATGGTTGTTAATTATCATGCGCTGAATGAGGTGACGATCAATAACAAATACCCTCTGCCAATGATCAATGATTTGTTTGACCAGTTGCAAGGAGCTAAAGTTTTCTCTATGATCGATCTTCGATCAGGTTATCACCAATTGAAGATCCAAGAGCAGGATATACCTAAGACAGCTTTTACACAAGGTACAAGCTATATGAGTACACCGTTATGTCATTTGGTCTGACTAACGCGACTGCATATTTCATGAATATGATGAACAAAGTGTTTATGGAGTTTCTAGATATGTTCGTCGAGGTGTTCATTGATGATATATTGGTCAACTCGAAGAACGAAGAAGAGCATAAGGAGCATTTGCATTTGGTTCTTGAGAAGCTCAGGGAACATCAGTTGTATGCTAAGTTCAGCAAATGTGAGTTTTGGTTAAAGGAAGTTGGATTTCTCGGACATGTTATATTCGGAGAAGGAATAGCAGTAGACCCTACCAAGGTTGCTTCTGTTACTACATGGGTGGCACCCACATCAGTTGGAGAGATCAGAAGTTTTCTTGGACTCGCATGTTATTATCAGAGGTTCATTGAGAATTTCTCCAGGATTGCAAAGCCCATGACGGAGTTATTGAAGAAGGACAACAAGTTTAAACGGACTGAGGATTGTGAAGCCAGTTTTCAGGAGTTGAAGAAAAGTTTGGTTACTGCCCCAGTGCTGATTCTCCCAGACCAACGTAAGGATTATCAAGTATATTGCGACACTTCACGTCGAGGACTTGGAGATGTAATTATGCAGGAAGGGAGAGTTTTTCATATGCCTCCCGACAGCTTAAATCTCATGAGCTGAATTATGCTACGCATGATTTGGAGTTAGCAACTGTAGTGCATGTGTTGAAGACATGGAGACACTTTCTCATCGGAAACCATTGTGAGGTATACACGGATCATAAGATTTTGAAATACATCTTCACGCAGAAGGAGTTGAACCTCAGGCAAAGGAGATGGTTGCAGCTCATCAAGGATTATGATATGAAATTGCACTATTGTTGTAGGGTGGAACCCTATGGGGAGATCTTTCACGAATTGGAGGGGGAATCCCCAAGAACAAGATGAACATAAGAGGGAAAACAAGAGGAACACTCAAGAACAAGTCCCATCACTCATCCACTAGACCAACAAACACACAAGATCCACAAGGTACATGAACAATCAAAGGGAAATAAGATACATGGTAGAGTTCATCCCAAATCCTATGAAGGAGATGAGGGCTTGATGATCTAGATAGATCCTTCCCTCAAGGGGGGCTTTATCCACTAGGGATCTTCTCCAATGGAGGCCTTGAACTCCAATGGAGTGTCTCTCTCTCAAGTGGAATCCCACAAGGGGAGGTACATGAGCTAAGCTCTAGTGTTTAGATCTATTCTTAGCTAAGTCTAAATGGAGGAGGAAGGGGAGTATATATAGGTCCAAGGGATGAAGGGGTAAGTAGGGACGAGATGGGGATACAAGGGCCAAGCCCAACAGCCACACACACAGGTGGCCCTGTGTGCACGGGGTAAGTGGAGCCCGTGCGCATGGGGTATCCAGAGACTTGACGCATGAGCCCGTGCGCACATGGTCCGTGAGGCCCGTGGACACGGGGTCTTCAGGACCGCCAGCCTGGGAGGCCCGTGGGCACGGGGGCGGAGGGGCCTGTGCGCACAGGGTCGCCTGGGAGCTGCTGCCTTCTTCTTGGCGCTTCCTTCTCCGCTTCCAGGCTTCCCTCTTGGATGGTGTAGATGTTCTCTTGCGCTTGGACTCCTCCACGATGAATGTGTAGCTCCGCTCACACCTAAGTATGCACATGAGAGAGGGGTCAAGTAGTATACCATCCTCGAAGGGTACAAGTGAACACGTGTAAAGGAGATGATTCACCTTTGTATGCATGAAGTAGATGTGGCACGTGTCACTTGCCAAATGGAATCTGGACATGGTGATGTCTATAGGATGCTCCACATCATCCCCTCCCCTTGGGAAAGATCCGACCTCAGATCGAAATCCAAATCACCATGGGAAAGAGATGATGCCATCGTGTAGAAGTGGACGATCACCAAGCATTCGTCATCTTGTAGTTCCAAATGGGCACTCTCTAATCTCGCACCATCTTGTAATTCCTTCAAAAGGAGCAAAGATAAAAAGCACTTGGAAAAACTGATGAGGACATGGCTACCATAGTTACACCCATATCCCCTTCTATTTTACCACTTGGAATAGTTGCTAGAGCTCAGATACGCCAATTAAATTATCAGGTACTTCTGTTTCTTCGTAATTTTCTAGTGTTCATGAGAATATGATGCTGCCTAACTTAGACACATTTGTGTTGCTTGCAATTGAAGGGCCTAGCACGGACACAAAGGTTGAACATTGGAGCATGGTAAAGCACGGAGATGAAGGTGCGTGCGAAGAGAACAAGAATGGAGGTTCAAGTGGAGATTTCCGGACTTTGAAGCCACCATGATGACATACAAGAAGATGGACGAAATATACAAGATGGCCTTTCATAAATTTCATGCATAGCTTATTATTGGTGTTGCGCCACCTTATTTTGGGCCAGGCCCATGTAATCTATTTTTTGTGACGCCCCCGATTTAATCGTACACTAATCATACACGCAAACGTGTACGATCAAGATCATGGACTCACGGGAAGATATCACAACACAACTCTAAAAAATAAAATAAGTCATACAAGCATCATAATACAAGCCAGGGGCCTCGAGGGCTCGAATACAAGTGCTCGATCATAGACAAGTCAGCGGAAGCAACAATATCTGAGTACAGACATAAGTTAAACAAGTTTGCCATAAGATGGCTAGCACAAACTGGGATACAGATCGAAAGAGGCGCAGGCCTCCTGCCTGGGATCCTCCTAAACTACGCATGGTCGTCGTCAGTAGCCTTCACATAGTAGTAGGCACCTCCAGAGTAGTAGTCGTCGTCAACGGTGTCGTCTGGCTCCAGGGCTCCAGCATCTGGTTGCGACAACCAGGTAGAAGGGAAAGGGGGAAAATAGGGAGAAAAGCAACCGTGAGTACTCATCCAAAGTACTCGCAAGCAAGGAGCTACACTACATATGCATGGGTAT
Organism: Triticum dicoccoides; assembly: GCF_002162155.2. NCBI lineage: Eukaryota > Viridiplantae > Streptophyta > Magnoliopsida > Poales > Poaceae > Triticum > Triticum dicoccoides. The sequence continues at coordinate 321,728,965 of NC_041391.1, read as the reverse complement.
ATGTGTAAAGGGCCATATCAGTGGAGTGAACTGCAGAATGCTAGAATAAAAGGGGGATAGCTAATTGATAGAGGCAAAGGTGTCCCGTCTTTCGATGAGATGATGGATATCGCTTTGGTGGAAGTCGACTTTGACGATCCGACTACGAACGTGCAAGGACGTCGCGCCTTAGCAATCGCTAAACCAACTCCGAGAGGTTATTGACCACGCCGGAGCATGATCAACCTGACCACGAGGGTCTGTTTCCTGCGAGCAAACGAAGAACAAGCAAGAAACAAAGATTGCAATCTGGATATTGCGAATATAAGATGAAAGTTTTATTGATCAATGTGGGGTTCTGTGACGCCTTTGTCTGGTCGTTGAACACAAACGAAGTACGCGAAGTTGCAGCTATGGTGAACTTTAATCTAAACAAAACCCAAAGTCTAAACGGTGCCCTAAGGGGTATATATATGGAGGAAGAGAGGGGGAATTTCGTGGCCCTTGGTGGAGGGGTCCGAAATCAACCCTATCTCTGGTTTCCCCACACATACGGACTCTAAAAATAGCATATACTTATGTATTTTGAAATTACATGGGCCTGGCCCAATAAAAAGGCGACGCAGCACCTATAATAGCCTCGGGACGAAATTTATGAAGTGGCATCTTGTATATTTCGTCCAAGGTTTCATCCACCCATTATGGTGGCTTCAAAGTCCTAAAATCATCACTTGTAACTTCGTTCTTGCTCCCCTTGCGCATAGCATCATCTCCATGCTTGTTCTTGCTCCAATGTTCATCCTTCTCCAAGCTAGGCCCTTCATTTGTAAGCAAAACAAATGTATCCAATTTAGGCAGCATCATATTCTCATGAACATTAGAATCATTACCAAGAAACGAAAGTACCTGATAATTTAATTGGCGTGCGCGAGCTCTAGTAATTGGTCCCGTATATGTAGCAGTAGGGGCTGTGGGTGTAACAATGGTATTGATGTCCTCATCATCCTCCCCTTCTTGAAATGAAGTCGTCCTCGACGGAAGCTCATCTTCCTCACCCAAATAAGGCTTCAAATCTGCAATGTTAAAAGTGGGACTAACCCCGAAATCTGCAGGCAGCTCAAGTTTATATGCATTATCATTTATTTTCTCTAACACCTTAAAGGGACCATCAGCACGTGGCATTAGCTTTGATTTGCGCAAATCAGGAAATCTATCCTTACGCAAATGTAACCAAACAAGATCTCCAGGTGCAAACACAACATGTTTTCTACCCTTATCTCCAGCAAGTTTATATTTAGCATTCATACGCTCAATGTTTTCCTTAGTTAACTCATGCATTTTTAAAATCAATTCAGCACATTGTTTAGCATCAAAATTAACCTTCTTCGAAGATGGAAGAGGCAACAAATCAATAGGTGCACGAGGTAGGAAACCATACACAACTTCAAAAGGGCACATCTTAGTAGTAGAATGCAATGAACGATTATAAGCAAATTCAATGTGAGGAAAGCATTCCTCCCACATTTTCTTATTATTCTTCAAAACAGCCCTAAGCATAGTAGACAACGTTCTATTGACTACTTCAGTTTGTCCATTAGTTTGGGGGTGACAAGTAGTACTAAAAAGCAGTTTAGTCCCCAACTTAGCCCATAAACATCTCCAAAAGTGGCTATGAAATTTAGTATCACGATCTGAAACAATAGTATTTGGCACACCATGCAAGCAAATAATTTCACGAAAGAACAAATCAGCAACATTAACAGCATCATCGCTTTTATGACATGGTATAAAGTGTGCCATTTTCGAGAATCTATCCACGACAACAAATATCCTATCCCTCCCCTTCTTTGTTCGAGGTAAACCTAAAACAAAGTCCATAGATATATCCTCCCAAGGAACACTAGGTACAGGCAAAGGCATATATAAACCATGAGGATTGAGTCGTGACTTAGCTTTTTGACATGTAGTGCATCGAGCAATAAAACGCTCAACATCCCGTCTCATCTTTGGCCAAAAGAAATGTGTAGCAAGTATGTCCTCCGTCTTTTTCACGCCAAAGTGTCCCATTAATCCTCCTCCATGCGCCTCCTGCAACAACAAAAGACGAACAGAGCTAGCTGGAATGCATAGCTTGTTAGCACGAAACACAAATCCATCGTTAACGACAAACTTGTTCCACATTCTACCTTCTTTACAATTCTGCATTACATCTTTAAAATCAGCATCATGCACATATTGATCTTTGATGGTCTCCAAACCAAATATTTTGAAGTCAAGTTGTGAAAGCATAGTATAGCAACGAGACAATGCATCAGCAATAACATTTTCTTTTCCCTTCTTGTGTTTAATGACATAAGGAAACGTCTCAATGAATTCAACCCATTTAGCATGTCTACGATTCAGTTTAGCTTGACTTTTAATATGTTTCAAAGATTCATGATCAGAATGTATAACAAATTCTTTGGGCCATAAATAATGTTGCCATGTTTCTAAAGTCCGAACAAGAGCATATAATTCTTTATCATAAGTAGAATAATTCAGACTAGGCCCACTCAATTTTTCAGAAAAGTATGCAACAGGTTTGCCATCTTGTAGTAACACACCGCCTAATCCAATTCCACTAGCATCACATTCAAGCTCAAAAGTCTTATTAAAATCAGGAAGTTGGAGTAAAGGAGCATGTGTCAACTTATCTTTCAATACCGAGAAGGCTTCTTCCTGTGCGGTACCCCAAAGAAAAGGCACATCTTTCTTTGTAAGCTCATTGAGAGGTGCAGCAATGGTGCTGAAATCTCTCACAAAACGCCTATAGAATCCAGCGAGGCCAAGAAAACTCCTCACTTGTGTGACCGTTTTGGGCTGTGGCCAACTCTCAATAGCTTCAATCTTGGCTTTATCAACTTCAATTCCCTGTGGAGTAACAACATAGCCAAGAAAAGATACTCGGTCGGTGCAAAAGGTGCACTTCCCAAGGTTACCAAACAAACGTGCATCACGTAGAGCAATAAAAACAACACGTAAATGTTCCAAATGTTCTTCCAAAGATCTGCTATAAATCAATATGTCATCAAAGTAAACTACCACAAATCGTCCAATGAAAGCACGTAAAACTTCGTTCATTAATCTCATGAAAGTACTAGGTGCATTAGTTAACCCAAAAGGCATGACTAACCACTCATATAATCCAAACTTAGTTTTAAATGCTGTTTTCCATTCATCTCCCAATTTCATACAAATTTGATGGTATCCACTACGCAAATCAACTTTGGAGAATATTGTAGAGCCACTCAATTCATCAAGCATATCATCTAGCGAAGGAATAGGATGACGATAACGAATAGTAATATTATTAATGCCTCTACAATCAACACACATACGTGATGTACCATCCTTTTTCGGCATTTTAAATCAATTCAACACGTTGTTTAGCATCAAAATTAACCTTCTCCGAAGATGGAAGAGGCAACAAATCAATAGGTGCACGAGGTAGGAAACCATACAAAACTTTAAAAGGGCACATCTTAGTAGTAGAATGCAATGAACGGTTATAAGCAAATTCAATATGAGGCAAGCATTCTTCCCACATTTTCTTATTATTCTTCAAAACAGCTCTAAGCATAGTAGACAATGTTCTATTGACTACTTCAGTTTGTCCATCAGTTTGGGGGTGACAAGTAGTACTAAAAAGCAGTTTAGTCCCCAACTTTTCCCATAAACATCTCCAAAAGTGGCTAAGAAATTTAGTTTCACGATCTAAAACAATAGTATTTGGCACACCATGCAAGCGAATAATTTCACGAAAGAACAAATCAACAACATTAACATCATCATCGCTTTTATGACATGGTATAAAGTGTGCCATTCTCGAGAATATCCACGACAACAAATATGTTATCCCTCCCCTTATTTGTTCGAGGTAAACCTAAAACAAAGTCCATAGATATATCCTCCCAAGAAACACTAGGTACAGGCAAAGGCATATATAAACCATGAGGATTGAGTCGTGACTTACCTTTTTGACATGTAGTGCAGCGAGCAACAAAGTGCTCAACATCTCGTCTCATCTTTGGCCAAAAGAAATGTGTAACAAGTATGTCCTCCGTCTTCTTCACGCCAAAGTGTCCCATTAATGCTCCTCCATGCGCCTCCTGCAACAAAAAAAGACGAACAGAGCAAGCTGGAATGCATAGCTTGTTAGCACGGAACACAAAGCCATCATTAATGACGAACTTGTTCCATGTTCTACCTTCGTTACAATTCTGCAATACATCTTGAAAATCAGCATCATGCACATATTGATCTTTGATGGTCTCCAACCTAAATATTTTGAAGTCAAGTTGTGAAAGCATACTATAGCGACGAGACAATGCATCAGCAATAACATTTTCTTTACCTTTCTTGTGTTTAATGACATAAGGGAAAGTCTCAATGAATTCAACCCATTTAGCATGTCTATGATTTAGTTTAACTTAACATAAGGGAAATGCCATTTTTCATTCATCTCCCAATTTCATACGAATTTCATGGTATCCACTATGCAAATCAACTTTGGAGAATATTGTAGAGCCACTCAATTCATCAAGCATATCATCGAGCCTAGGAATAGGATGATGATAACGAATAGTAATATTTTTAATGCCTCTACAATCAACACACATACGTGATGTACCATCCTTTTTCGGCACTAGAATAATAGGAACAGTACAAGGACTAAGGGATTCGCGTATATAACCTTTGTCGAGAAGCTCTTGTACTTGACGCATAATCTCCTTCGTCTCCTCTGGATTGGTACGGTATGGTGCACGGTTTGGCAGTGAAGCACCGGGAATTAAGTCAATCTGATGCTCAATCCCTCGAATAGGCGGTAATCCCGGTGGCACGTCTTGTGGAAAGACGTCAGCGAACTCCTGCAAAATGTTAGTGACAGCAGGAGGCAAAGAGGAAGGCACGTCCTCGAATGAAAATAATGCCTCTTTGCACACAAAAGCATAGCAAACAGATTTGCTGAAATCTAGCTCATCAATATCAGATTTGGTGGCAAATAAACATGCACTTTTCAATTTAATTTCAGAAGCAATACTAGATGGTTTATTATTAGGCTTCATTTGTTGCTCAAATTCTTTTGCCACAATCTGATTTTCACTCTTATTCTTCTCCTGTTTTGCTTTATTAGCTCTATTAATATCATCTTTCAAAATGGAATCAGGAGTCATAGGAAGCAAAGTAATATTTTTATCCTTATGAACAAGAGTATAGTGATTGTTTCTACCATGGTGTACATAGTTTTTATCAAATTGCCATGGTCTACCAAGTAATAAGGAACATGCTTGCATAGGTACCACATCACAATCAACATAATCAGCATATGTAGAGATACTAAAATGCACACGAATAGTACGTGTTACCTTAACCTTGTCGCTGTTGTTGAACCATTGGATGTAGTAAGGATGTGGATGTGGTCTTGTGGTGAGATAAAGCTTCTCCACCATGTCCATGCTAGCCAAGTTGTTGCAGCTCCCTCCGTCTATTATGACGCGCACAGAACGTTCCTTCACAACTCCCTTGGTATGGAACAAATTGTGCCTCTGATTTTGCTCAGCTTGTGTGACCTGCACACTCAAAACACGTTGAGCAACTAAACATTCATACTTGTCAGCGTCTTCAGGAGCCATGTATTGCGTCTCATGATCAGAATCATCTCCACCATGTTCTTCACGTGTAATAAGAGTCAAAGTCTCCTCATCATAGTCACTAGCAGACTCATATCCACCATCTGCGGTAGCAATCATCACACGCAGAGATTTGCATTCTCTCGCATAATGACCTCCTCCCTTACAACGACGACAAATAATATCACTTGTGTGCCCTGTTGATGCCATGGAAGAAGAAGAACTCTGTGCAGGCCCAGCAGGTGCGCTCTTGGCAGATAATGGTGGTTGTGCCTGTTTTCTTGTATCACGACTGGAGGAGGCACCTGATTGAGGTGCTGGTGCAGTTGAAGTAGAAGATGCACGCGGTGTCCATGATGAAGGTCGGCCTGCAGAAAAGTTAGATCGCGCCAATGCTTGTCGATCCTGCACTTCACGTTCAGCTTTACAAGCAAGATGGAATAAACGAGTGATATTAGTATACTCCCTATAGTCTAGAATGGTCTGAATCTCTCTATTTAATCCACCCAGAAAACGTGCAAGCATAGCTTCATTCTCCTCAACAATACCACATCTAATCATGCCAGTTTGTAATTCCTGATAATATTCTTCTACAGAATTTTTCCCTTGTCTTAAACGCTGCAATTTTTGAAGCAATTCACGTTGATAATATGGTGGAACCCAACGCGTACGCATAGCAGTTTTCAAAGCAGCCCAAGTAGTTGGAATAGGATATAATCTACAATGTTCAGACCACCATACACATGCAAAACTAGTGAAAGCACAAACAACAGCGGCAACCCGTCTCTCCTCGGGATATTGTAAACATGTAAATCGTTGTTCAGTTTCTAACTCCCAAGTCAGATATATATCAGGAACATATCTACCCTCGAAAGGTGGAATATTCAATTTCAGTTTAGGAAGATGGTCATGATCTCGTACCTGAGGGAAAGCCCTACCATTGTGATTATTTGCATGTGGACGACCTGGTGGTTGTGGTGCAGGTGGTTGCACGTAGTTCTGATTTTGAGCAACCTCATCCTCGTAATCTCCCACATAATCATCCTCCTCCGCATCAGCAGCAGGAGCCACAGAAGTATCAACAGCAGCACCAACAGTTTGGCCAAACGCAAGAGGAACACGGCTCGCTCGGCGGAGGTCTGTTTCGCGACGTGGAGGTAGTCGTTGTTGTTGTTGTTGGAGAGGTGCGTTAGGTGCAGCGGGTGGTGGTGGTGGAAGACGCGCGAGCAATTCATTAAACTTGTTATCAAGCTTTGTTTCGAACGTCTTCTCCATGCCATCTATCTTCTCCATGGCCTCTTCAAATCTGTTTAGCACATCTTGCACCTGTCCACTCACCATTTGCTGAAATTTATCATGCAAATCCTTATTCGTCATGTTCTCCCAGTCAGTCTCATCGGCTTGTGATCCTGGCATGGTTAGCAGCAATAGAAAAACACAAGAATATGATCCTACAGACTACTAACAAGAGGTGGTGGTGGGTGTCACAAATCCGTCAAGCAAATCTCAAATTCTTACCAGTTCTTACCCAGCAGCAGGCGGTGATCGGCAACCATTGTAGTCAAAAACTCTCAAAGCTTGGATAGAGCGATTACCAAGGAGAGTCAACCGCACGACGTAGATGTATGTGGAGCTGGGAAAGCTTATAATATGGTAGCAAAAAGGGTCAGCAATAATCAATTCAGAGATGCAAAGTTGAATAAACGCTCAACGACGGTACTGTGCTGGTCCTAGGCTAGACTGTGCTAGAGACGCGAGCCTAGAACACCAACAAAATCACGGCGCGGCACGTAAACAAGGGAAAAGCACAGTCTAGAAAAAAAAATTCGCTTTTTTTTGTGCTCTTTTTTTTTGCGTTGCTTTTTTTTGCGAAAAATCACTATAATGGCGAGTGTCTCAAAACTCTTCCTAGCTCAAACTGACAGGATGGGCACGAAATTTTTTCGACCAATTTTTTTTTTCGACTGCCCGGACCCAAAAACTGGAAACGGGTCAAAAAAACTTCCTATGATGGCACCTGTCTCAAAACACTCAGAAACACCTAAAAATAGGATAGCCAGAATTTTTTTCGAAAAATGCGTTTTCAAAAATTTTTGGGCCTAAACGGAGCGTGGTTTCCGGACTCTTTTTTTTTTCCGAAACCAACTCCGGCAAGGAAACACGAATCGGAATCTAGATGGATCTCGAAAACAAACCTAATATGACAAGAACTCAGATTGGTGGTGGATATATGTTGGTAGATGGCAGCGGTGGTGGTATATGACAGCGGTGGTGGTATATGGATACGGATTTGAAGCGGTGGTGGTAGATGGCAGGGGCGATGATGATGGTGCGGCGGCGGCGTGACAACTTATGACCAGAACTCGAAACTCTAAAAGACTAGACTCTAAGACCAGCAACTAGACACGACGATGCAACCGCAAATTCAACAAAGCAAAACCCTAAAAAGATTATGCAAAGGCTCAGATTGGTTCGGATATGATGAACTAACCCTAATTTTTTTGTGGCTTTTTCGTGGACTGTAGGTATGAAGAACAGACTCGATCTAAACTACGAAAACTGTAAAATCTCACCGAACAACCTGGAAATCTGATACCACTTGATAGAGGCAAAGGTGTCCCGTCTTTCGATGAGATGATGGATATCGCTTTGGTGGAAGTCGACTTTGATGATCCGACTACGAACGTGCGAGGACGTCGCGCCTTAGCAATCGCTGAACCAACTCCGAGAGGTTATTGACCACGCCGGAGCACGATCAACCTGACCACGGGGGTCTATTTCCTGCGAGCAAACGAAGAACAAGCAAGAAACTAAGGTTGCAATCTGGATATTGCGAATATAAGATGAAAGTTTTATTGGTCAAGGTGGGGTTCTGTGACGCCTTTGTCTGGTCGTTGAACACAAACGAAGTACGCGAAGTTGCAGCTATGGCGAACTTTAATCTAAACAAAACCCAAAGTCTAAACGGTGCCCTAAGGGCTGTATATATGGAGGAAGAGAGGGGGAATTTCGTGGCCCTTGGTGGAGGGGTCCGAAATCAACCCTATCTCTGGTTTCCCCACACATACGGACTCTAAAAATAGCCTATACTTATGTATTTCGAAATTACATGGGCCTGGCCCAATAAAAAGGTGACGCAGCACCTATAATAGCCTTGGGACAAAATTTATGAAGTGGCATCTTGTTTATTTCGTCCAAGGTTTCATGCACCCATTATGGTGGCTTCAAAGTCCTAAAATCATCACTTGTAACTCCGTTCTTGTTCCCCTTGCGCATAGCATCATCTCCATGCTTGTTCTTGCTCCAATGTTCATCCTTCTCCAAGCTAGGCCCTTCATTTGTAAGCAAAACAAATGTATCCAATTTAGGCAGCATCATATTCTCATGAACATTAGAATCATTACCAAGAAACGAAAGTACCTGATAATTTAATTGGCGTGCGCGAGCTCTAGTAATTGGTCCCGTATATGTAGCAGTAGGGGCTGTGGGTGTAACAATGGTATTGATGTCCTCATCACTAATCCTGTCGAAGACTACGTTCTGGCAGCCTCCGTCTTGCAGCATGTAGAAGAGAGTAGATTGAAGTCCTCCAAGTAGCATCGCATAGCATAACCCTACCCGGCGATCCTCTCCTCGTCGCCCTGTTAGAGAGCGATCACCGGGTTGTATCTGGCACTTGGAAGGGTGTGATTTATTAAGTATCCGGTTCTAGTTGTCATAAGGTCAAGGTACAACTCCAAGTCGTCATGTTACCGAAGATCACGGCTATTCGAATAGATTAACTTCCCTGCAGGGGTGCACCACATAACCCAACACGCTCGATCCCATTTGGCCGGACACACTTTCCTGGGTCATGCCCGGCCTCGGAAGATCAACACGTTGCAGCCCCACCTAGGCCTAACAGAGAGGTCAGCACGCCGGTCTAACTCCTATGGCGCAGGGGATTGGGCCCATCGCCCATTGCACACCTGCACATTGCATGGGCGGCCGAAAGCAGAACTAGCCCCTTAATACAAGAGCAGGCTTACGTTCCAATCCGGCGCGCACCGCTCAGTCGCTGACGTCTAGAAGGCTTCGGCTGATACTACGACGTCGAGTGCCCATATCTTTCCCACGTAGTTGGTTAGTGCGTATAGGCTAGTGGCCAGACTCAGATCAAATACCAAGATCTCGTTAAGCGTGTTATTATGAAGCAACCGCGAACGCCGACTAGGGCCAGGCCCACCTCTCGCCTAGGTGGTCTCAACCTGCCCTGTCGCTCCGCCACATAGTAACAGTCGGGGGCCGTCGGGAACCCAGGCCCACCTCTATCGGGATGGAGCCACCTGTCCTTTCAGCCCCCCCTTATCCGAATCACTTGCGGGTACTCAACGAGCTGACCCGACTTTAGTCACCATCTGTAGTATGTATATATGTATAGTATATACCCGTGATCACCTCCCGAGTGATCACGGCCCAATAGTATAACAAGGCAGACTGACAAGAATGTAGGTCCAATGATGATATAGCATCCTATACTAAGCATTTAGGATTGCGGGTAAGGTATCAACGACTGTAGCAACAATGACAGGCTATGCATCAGAATAGGATTAACGGAAAGCAGTAACATGCTACACTACTCTAATGCAAGCAGTATAGAGAAGAATAGGCGATATCTGGTGATCAAGGGGGGGGCTTGCCTGGTTGCTCTGGCAAGGAGGGGTCATCTTCAGTGTAGTCGAACACACAGACCTCGGCACCGGTCTCAGAGTCTACCGGAAAGAAGTAACGGAGGGGGAACACAATAAATAACAGAGCAATCAAAGTAACACCAAACGTAATGTGGCAATGCGCGGTGCTAGAGGTGACCTAACACAGTACTAGGTGATACCGGCGAAGAGGGGAAACATCCGGGAAAGTATCCCCGGTGTTCGCGTTTTCGGACAGATGAACCGGAGGGGAAAAGTTGAGGGTTCGCTATGCTAGGGATGTGTGGCGGATGAACGGGCTGCCTAGCCTGATTCGTCTCGTCGTTTTGAGCAACTTTCATGTACAAAGTTTTTCCATCCAAGCTACGGTTTATTTTATATTAATTTTTTTAAGTTTAAATGATTTTCTGATATTCTCTAGAATATTTTTAATTCGAATTTAAATGGGACAATGGCTATGGGTACCCAGAAGTGTACCCAGCCAGTGCATGGCAGGTAGGGCTAGTTGACTTGGTCAACTGCCCAGTCAGCATTGACTAGTCAAAGTGAACAGTGAAGGTGGGGCCTACTTGTCATGGACTTTACTATTTTTAATCTAGTTTTGCATTTTAATATAACAGTTGGTCCCACATGCCATCTACTACTAGACTAACTTAGAACTAATTAATACTAACCAAACCTAGTAGTACTAATCTACGCAGGGGCCGGCCATTAGAGGAAAGAGCCTAGCCGGCCACACACGGCCATGTAGAGGGGGTGGCGGCCATGGCCAAGAATGGCAGCAGCAACAATACGCAGCAGCAGTAGGTAGTAGCAATACACAGCGGCAGAAGCATTAGCTAGCAGCAGCACATAGCGGCAGCAAGCAGAGAAAAGGGAGGGCAGCAGTATGGCTAGGAGCAGTAGCACGCACAGTTCGGCGCGGAGTTTGGCCCGGGCACGACGAACGGTGGCGAGGGCACGAGCACGCGGGCGCGGGTCTGCGGCATGGCCAGGTGCGACGGGAGCAGGAGTGCGTGTGCGTAGGGAGCGGAGCTCCAGTTACAGTGGCCAAGAACCGGGCAACTGCTGCGGGGGAAAACGACCATGGTGGCGGCCGACTCCGTTCACGGCGGTTCTACGGCCTAGAGGATGTGTGCGCAGTTGGAAAGAGGGGAGGGGGCAAGTGGAGCTCACCGGGGAGGCACAGGAGGGCTCGGCGGACTCGGGGCCGCATTGGCCACGGCGAATCGGTCAGAGGAGGCCGTCGATGCAGAGGACGAAGACAGGAGATGGCGGCGTTGAAGCACATCCGGGGGTCGCGACCTTCGGCTTGGAGACGAGTAGGAGACCGGCGATGCTCCTGGGCATGGAGGGGCGGCGAGAGGAGCTCAGTGGCACGGTGAGCGGCGACGGCGCTCTCTGTCGCGGGCGGTTTGGAGAGGAACGGATCGAAGGGAGGACGATTTGGCGATTTAGGGTTCGTCCATCGGGAAGGGGCCGATCTTATCCAGCCAGAGGAGCCGCGGGATGGCCGGCGCGTGGCCATCCTGACCACGGACGCACGCGCTGCGTCCACCTCGCCCGTGGTGAACAGGAGGTTGAAGAAGGTTATGGTGGTGGGTTGGGTTGGTTCCTGTAGCGAGGAGGCCGAAGTGCACAGTAGTACTTTGCCTTTTTCTTTTTCTCTTTAATTTTTCTACTTTTCTTTTCATTTGTTTTGTTTTCTATTTACTTTGAATATTATATCGGTCTTATAATATATGAGACTTGGCCCATAATTAGTAATGCAATATTAGACACTGCCACCGAAGTTGTGGTGGTTATTTAAAATAGTTTGTATTTTTATAAAATCTAAAAGGCATTTATTTAGCTGTTTTACCCACTGTTCTAATTACTTAAGTGCACTTAAATCTTTTATAAAAATGTGGTTTCTCCACCATAATTACCTATGCATTATTTGGCACAAACCGAACAATTTAGTTTTAATATTTGAAAATTTTATTTTTTTGACTTGAATTCAGATTTAATTTGAATCGGTTTTAAGCTAATGCGAGTTTATCGGCAATAACCGAGGTGACGCGGCATCATTAGCAGAGGTTCACTGTAGCTTAATTACCCGGGCGTCACAATTCTCCTCCACTATAAGAAATCTCGTCCCGAGATTTAAGAGGCGTAAGGGGGGAGGTTCTGGTTATGAAATTCTAGCGAGTGCTCTCGGTCTTAGTTCCTCTCCTCGAAGTGGTCGATCCATAATGCTGATGTCTTCATACTTCAGCCTGAGGTCATCATGATGAAGTCGGCATCCTTCTCGGGAATTCCATCATACGTACGACAAGGGGTAACTTCGGAAAAATGGACCGCTACAATGTTACTTATCTGGTATATAACAGCAGGAAAGGTGGCGGGAAGTAACTCTCGAATTGAAACATTAAGAAATCATCGAGAGCAAAGTAAGAAGGTGCAAAATGGAAGTTTCGAGCGAGCAGGCTATAGTTCGATGCCTGAAACATGGCATGAAAGGGGTTCAAAGCAACGGCAACAAGTATTGTGTTTGATACCAGAATTGATGATCTCTCAGAAGTGGCTCGTGAATTTACATACGAGGCCATGTGCAAGGAACAACCTTGGGAACAAGGGGTGTACAGAAGAGTCAGGTTTCGATCCAGTGGAACTTTGGGTTATGGGCCCACCATGTGGGTTAAAAGTAGGAAGGGCGGAGACGCTTTGCGTGATCATGCAAGCAAGGCATGTCAGAGGGTAGCCTGTCAGCTAGGTTGGCAACAATATCGGTACCAAGGGCGAGGAACGAAGAGAACCATTTTCCTGCTCGTTGAACGAGGCAGACCAATAGGCAAAGTTCTCGTCCATTGGTGGCTGCCGGAATGTCATCAACAACAGTAACAGGGTCTTGCTGACAGAATTGTACACCGAGGTGTTTACATAAGCGGGAGAATATTTCTGCTTGGATCATATATATCACAAGAAAGGTTAAACCAAACAAGGGAAAGGAAAACTGTGTTAAACACATATTTCAGGGATATATCCTTCCCAAGGACAAGCGGAGCATGATATCCATGACATGATAGAAAGTAGAAAACCATTTAGGTAAGGGGAGAGAAATTTCATCACATTACCCATACAACGGTGTTTGGATAATTGAGCAAGAAACAATTAGCATTGGGATAAGTGTTCTTGTTGAAAATCGGAGTACCATAGACATGCTTCGAGATAGCATTGGCATGGTCTTCAAGCAAAGGTCAGACTTTGGATACACAAAGGATCCATCAGGAACAACTTGCAGAATAAGTCTTATAGTTTCCCCATGGAAGAATGGGTAACCTTGCTGAAAAGGGAACTACAACAATAGGCCTCCGACCAGGTGTGCTAGGCACGACATCACCTTACCGGGTCACATAAAGACCATTGTTATAACTCTTGGAAATAAGTTCCAACCATCATATCTGACCGAGATTCAGATCTGATTGGTGTTTGGATACCTCAGGCTCGGGATGCCTGAGAAGAAAAGGTGCGACACAAAGTAACGAGGTGACATCGTAAGATTCTCGGGGAACGAACTATGGAAGAGAGTTCCAAAACAAGTGTTCATCATTAAATCAAGGAGAGGGTGAGGAGGTGGTTGATGGACTCAGCGACATTCCATTGGGATTTAAAAAAATGGATTTCCACGATTATCTGAACAAGGAGATAACCTTTGTCAGATCAAATGATATAGTGAGGTATGCTCGAGGAAAACATACATAATTAAACATTGGTTGAAAGGTGCACCCGAAATATGGGCTGGATTGCACGACCAATGTTAGAATGGTGATTCAATTATCAGAAGACTTAGAATGAAACTATCGGCCATTCACTTCAAAGCAATAGGGTTGCTAGAAGTTTTGAATTCACTCATCATAGTTCAATTGTCAATATTCCGGTTGGAACAACATGGGGACCAAGAAATGAACGGAGATCATGAGAAGTATTACTATATCAAGAATTTTTAAGAGGTGGTGAAATTCTCACAACATTCTTGACATAAAAGATGGTAATACTCCAAGGTAAGAAAGAACAAATGCTGGATAGCAAGGAACTCAAGGTATAACACAGGACACAAACAAGTTTGTGTTGGAGGGAAGGCAATAAAGTGGTCGATGACAACACAAATCATCGAGGGCAAGGATGGTATTTCTCATCATGAATTGAATTGATATCCTGGAAGAGCTCAGAATGTTGATGATGATCATGACACATTTGTCGAGAGATTTCACGGAGGTGTAATCGATCGGCGATGACATCAAGTCAAAGGACTGATGAAGCGAAAGGTTATTGGAACCACGAGTACGACACAAACTGAAAACCAAGCTTGTTGTTCAAGGCGAAATGATATGACGAGGAAAATCGACGTAAGCTTAGCTCATCGTCGAAAGTGGTGCTCCGGGAATAAGGACCAGGTAGCACAGTTAAAAAGTTGCACAATAAAGATATAGTCGATCAGGCTAGGAATGACTTGAAGGATTATTAAACTCATATGCAACGAAAATTACTTAGAGTATTGAATCGGAGTGCGGAATCGATTCACTTATCGGTGTTCTCAAGTGACTAATAACTCAAAACCCGGGGGGATATTGGAATCGACGAGAATAATAGTTGACGAAGAACTCATAATAAGTTATGTAGTTCCGCGATATTCTCGAGATACCAGAGGGTATACTCAAAGGTAGAGCAAAATAGAGGTTGGATAGGTGTAATGATCTGCAGAAGACAAGTACTTCAACTTGTCTGAGAAAAGGAATCAAAGAATATCAATATGGCCGGAACCAAGATTGCAAAAGACTAGATCCCAAATATAAGATGAACTTATACCAAGGGAATAATTAATTTAAGAGTAGCTTCCATGATAGGATCTACATCGTGTCCATGGGCATGAACACAAAGTTCAAGGTCGACTCCCACTTCTTCAATGCATAACCTTTCATTACTGCTCTATTAAAGTGATTTGAGTGTGAAGACCCACTTGGTGAATTACCAGAGGAGTATGAACCTTGAAAAACTCTCGGGTTCACACAGATTAAGAAAGGCATAGGTTCAACCCATCGGGGCATCTTAGAAACCTATACCACAAGCTTCGAGAGTAATTATCACCAGCTCGAAAGCAAAGCATGGTTGGCCAAATCGGAGGAAATGATTTACGAATGGCATTACATATAAGAGAAAGAACTTCTTGAGGTTTTTGTATATGAAGGACACTGTCGGATGATAATTCAACAAAGGATCTGACGGTCCATAATAGGGCTGATGTGGGCATCAGCACACGACTAGAGGACGAAACAAAGCAAGGGCTTTGGATTATAGAAACAACTGACTAGTTCAAAGCTCAAAGGCAAAGGAATTAAGATTTCCAATTCAAGGGATCAGGAGCAAGGGCTCTGATTAAGGATGGATAAGCCGAGTAGGCTTAGGGGAATAATCGACGACAATTTGATTGGTCGATAAACAAATCATTTTCAATATGACATCTCAGCCGGAAAGATAATTTTAAAAGAATCAACCGATGATTGCGTGCATTCGCACTCATGTTGAATCAATAGGATCAAAATGACGATGTCAAAGGAGACTAATGAATGTTGCTAGATCTATGGGAAGCATCCATAATGCAAGCAGACAAGTATATGTAGAGGAATAGTTTAAAGAGGATTCTCGAATGATCGGATAGAATTTCAAAGTATCAGATGAAACATATGAACAATTGGGGATGGATGAATACTCGATAAGTGCGAGTAATTATTTGCAGGGGTATTCATGTGGTAAAGAACTGCCAGGCAGTAGACACAAGGTATTCTCATATCAATAGAGAGCAAGATCAACTGGGGGTAAAAGTAAGAAAGACAGGTGTTTGTATTTATCCATAGGGATATTTCGATGGTAGGGAATTGCAAAAGCAACAGGCACAAAGTCTCGAGAGAACATCAGAGTGTATCTTTGGAATCCTTCGGTGCTCCAAGCAATCATCTGGAGTGAGGGGTCTCCGGGAGGAAGTAGTTACGAGAACCTAGAGTCGGCGTTATTAAAATAATTTAACCCGAATATAGGAGAGATCAGACTCCCAGAGTAAAGGTCGAGGAGTAAAAGATCCTAATACCACCCAATTGCGATGTGGGCCCATGGGCCGCACAGCCAAATTAGTAAAACAATTTTCATCGACTAGACTCAACTTCGGCCAAGGAGTTGGAAAGGGGGATTCCTACAGGCAGTCGGCTCTAATACCAACTTGTGACGCCCCCGATTTAATCGTACACTAATCATACACGCAAACGTGTACGATCAAGATCAGGGACTCATGGGAAGATATCACAACACAACTCTAAAAAATAAAATAAGTCATACAAGCATCATAATACAAGCCAGGGGCCTCGAGGGCTTGAATACAAGTGCTCAATCATAGACAAGTCAGCGGAAGCAACAATATCTGAGTACAGACATAAGTTAAACAAGTTTGCCATAAGATGGCTAGCACAAACTGGGATACAGATCGAAAGAGGCGCAGGCCTCCTGCCTGGGATCCTCCTAAACTACTCATGGTCGTCGTCAGCAGCCTGCACGTAGTAGTAGGCACCTCCAGAGTAGTAGTCGTCGTCGACGGTGGCGTCTGGCTCCGGGGCTCCAGCATCTGGTTGCGACAACCAGGTAGAAGTGAAAGGGGGAAAAGAGGGAGAAAAGCAACCGTGAGTACTCATCCAAAGTACTCGCAAGCAAGGAGCTACACTACATATGCATGGGTATATGTGTAAAGGGCCATATCAGTGGACTGAACTACAGAATGCCAGAATAAAAGGGGGATAGCTAATCCTATCGAAGACTACGCTTCTGGCAGCCTCCATCTTGCAGCATGTAGAAGAGAGTAGATTGAAGTCCTCCAAGTAGCATCGCATAGCATAACACTACCCGGCGATCCTCTCCTTGTCGCCCTGTTAGAGAGCGATCATCGGGTTGTATCTGGCACTTGGAAGGGTGTGTTTTATTAAGTATCCGGTTCTAGTTGTCATAAGGTCAAGGTACAACTCCAAGTCGTCCTGTTACCGAAGATCACGGCTATTCGAATAGATTAACTTCCCTGCAGGGGTGCACCACATAACCCAACACGCTCGATCCTATTTGGCCGGACACACTTTCCTGGGTCATGCCCGGCCTCGGAAGATCAACACGTCACAGCCCCACCTAGGCCTAACAGAGAGGTCAGCACGCCGGTCTAACTCCTATGGCGCAGGGGTCTGGGCCCATCGCCCATTGCACACCTGCATGTTGCATGGGCGGCCGAAAGCAGAACTAGCCCCCTTAATACAAGAGCAGGCTTACGTTCCAATCCGGCGCGTGCCGCTTAGTCGCTGACGTCTAGAAGGCTTCGGCTGATACCACGACGTCGAGTGCCCATATCTTTCCCATGTATTTGGTTTGTGCGTATAGGCCAGTGGCCAGACTCAGTTCAAATACCAAGATCTCGTTAAGCGTGTTATTATGAAGCAACCGTGAACGCCGACCAGGGCCAGGCCCACCTCTCGCCTAGGTGGTCTCAACCTGCACTGTCGCTCCGCCACATAGTAACAGTCGGGGGCCGTCGGGAACCCAGGCCCACCTCTACCGGGATGGAGCCACCTGTCCTTTCAGCCCCCCTTATCCGAATCACTTGCGGGTACTCAACGAGCTGACCCGACTTTAGTCACCATCTGTAGTATGTATATATGTATAGTATATACCCGTGATCACCTCCCGAGTGATCACGGCCCAATAGTATAGCAAGGCAGACTGACAAGAATGTAGGGCCAATGATGATAAACTAGAATCCTATACTAAGCATTTAGGATTGCGGGTAAGGTATCAATGACTGTAGCAACAATGATAGGCTATGCATCAGAATAGGATTAACGGAAAGCAGTAACATGCTACACTACTCTAATGCAAGCAGTATAGAGAAGAATAGGCGAGACCTGGTGATCAAGGGGGGGCTTGCCTGGTTGCTCTGGCAAGGAGGGGTCATCTTCAGTGTAGTCGAACACACGGACCTCAGCACCGGTCTCAGAGTCTACCGGAAAGAAGTAACGGAGGGGGAACACAATAAATAACACAACAATCAAAGTAACACAAAACGTAATGTGGCAATGCGTGGTGCTAGAGGTGACCTAACACAGTACTAGGTGATACCGGCGAAGAGGGGAAACATCCGGGAAAGTATCCCCGGTGTTTCGCGTTTTCAGATAGATGAACCGGAGGGAAAAAGTTGAGGGTTCGCTATGCTAGGAATGTGTGGCGGATGAACGGGCTGCCTATCCTGATTCGGCTCGTCGTTTTGAGCAACTTTCATTTACAAAGTTTTTCCATCCGAGCTACGTTTTATTTTATATTAATTTTTTTAAGTTTAAATGATTTTCTGATATTCTCTAGAATATTTTTAATTCGAATTTAAATGGGACAATGGCTATGGGTACCCAGAAGTGTACCCAGCCAGTGCATGGCAGGTAGGGCCAGTTGACTTGGTCAACTGCCCAGTCAGCATTGACTAGTCAAAGTGAACAGTGAAGGTGGGGCCTACTTGTCATGGACTTAATTATTTTTAATCTAGTTTTGCATTTTAATATAACAGTTGGTCCCACATGCCATCTACTACTAGACTAACTTAGAACTAATTAATACTAACCAAACCTAGTAGTACTAATCTACGAAGGGGCCGGCCATTAGAGGACAGAGCCCAGCCGGCCACACACGGCCATGTAGAGGGGGTGGCTGCCATGGCCAAGAATGGCAGCAGCAATAATACGCAGCAGTAGTAGGTAGTAGCAATACGCAGCGGCAGAAGCATTAGCTAGCAGTACCACATAGCGGCAGCAAGCAGAGCAAAGGGAGGGCAGCAGTACGGCTAGGAGCAGTAGCACGCACAGTTCGGCGCGGAGTTTGGCCCGGGCACGGCGAACGGTGGCGAGGGCACGAGCACGCGGGCGCGGGTCTGCGGCATGGCCAGGTGCGACGGGAGCGGGAGTGCGTGTGCGTAGGGAGCGGAGCTCCAGTTACAGTGGCCAAGAACCGGGCAACTGCTGCGGGGGAAAACGACCATGGCGGCGGCCGACTCCGGTCACGGCGGTTCTACGGCCTAGAGGATGTGTGCGCAGTTGGAAAGAGGGGAGGGGGTGAGTGGAGCTCACCGGGGAGGCACAGGAGGGCTCGGCGGACTCGGGGCCGTGTTGGCCACGGCGAATCGGTTGGAGGAGGCCGTCGATGCAGAGGACGAAGACGGGAGATGGCGGCGTTGAAGCACATCCGGGGGTCGCGACCTTCGGCTTGGAGACGAGTAGGAGACCGGCGATGCTCCTGGGCATGGAGGGGCAGCGAGAGGAGCTCGGTGGCACGGTGAGCGGCGACGGTGCTCTCTGTCGCGGGCGGTTTGGAGAGGAATAGATCGAAGGGAGGACGATTTGGCGATTTAGGGTTCGTCCAATGGGAAGGGGCCGATCTTATCCAGCCAGAGGAGCCGCGGGATGGCCGGCGCGTGGCCATCCTGACCACGGACGCACGCGCTGCGTCCACCTCGCCCGTGGTGAATAGGAGGTTGAAGAAGGTTATGGTGGTGGGTTGGGCCGGTTCCTGTAGCGAGGAGGCCGAAGTGCATAGTAGTACTTTGCCTTTTTCTTTTTCTCTTTAGTTTTTCTACTTTTCTTTTTATTTGTTTTGTTTTCTATTTACTTTGAATATTATATCGGTCTTATAATATATGAGACTTGGCCCATAATTAGTAATGCAATATTAGACACTACCACAGAAGTTGTGGTGGTTATTTAAAATAGTTTGTATTTTTATAAAATCTAAAAGGCATTTATTTAGCTGTTTTACCCACTGTTCTAATTACTTAAGTGCACTTAAATCTTTTATAAAAATGTGGTTTCTCCATCATAATTACCTATACATTATTTGGCACAAACCGAACAATTTAGTTTTAATATTTGAAAATTTTATTTTTTTGACTTGAATTCAGATTTAATTTGAATCGGTTTTAAACTAACGCGAGTTTATCGGCAGTAACTGAGGTGACGTGGCATCATTAGCAGAGGTTCACTGTAGCTTAATTACCCGTGCGTCACATTTTTAGAGTCCACATTGTAGGGGAAACGAATTAGGAGGTGTTTTAGTCCCACCTTGCCAAGGGTGGAAAAAATCCCCTCTTTTTTCCCTATAAATATGGCCCTTAAGGCATCGTTTAGACTTGGGTTTTATTTAGTTAAAAGTTAGCCATCGCTGCAACTTCGTGTACTTCGTTTGTGTCCAACGACCAGACCAAGACCGCTTATGAAACCCCACTTTTATCAATACTTCATCCATACTCGCAATATTCAGATTGCTTAATCATATTCTTGCTTGTTCTTCGATTGCTTGCAGGAATAGACCTTCGTGGTCAGGTTGATCATGCTCCAGCGTGGTCAATAACCTCTACGAGTTGGTTTAGCGATTGCTAAGGCGCAACATCGTGCACATTTATAGTCGGATCGTCAAAGTCGCCTCCACCAAATCGATAGTTATCATCTTATCGAAAGATCGGGACCCTCACCTCTATCAAGTGGTATCAGTTTTCAGGTTGCTCGGTGAGATTTTACAGTTTTCCATAGTTTAGATCGCATCTCTCATTCATACCTACAGTCCATGAAAAAGCCAAAAAAAAGAGTTAGATTAGTTCATCTGTGTCCCAGACAGTCTGAGCCTTTCGCTATTATCACTTAGTTTTTGCATTGTTGAATTTTCGGTTGCATCGTGTGTCGAGCTGCTAGTTTTTAGTGTCTAGTCTTTTAGAGTTTCGAGTTCTAGTCACATTTTGTTCACGTCGCATCCGCTCACACCATCATCCACTTCATTGTGATGTTTCTTTGCCCCTAATTTTGTTCGCCACCGTTGTCGCTATCACCAGCATTCATCTGCTGCTGGCATTCATCCCTGTCTTGGAGCATCATTCATCTCGAGGAGAGAAACAATTGAGAAAAGTTTCAAGCAAAAAAGAGATCTTTTTGGCAAGTATTGATCCCGTAGGTGCATTATGAGAGTGAGACCAAGAGATAAAAGAATCCAGATTTGTTTGATCCACGAGGCAGAAAAAAACAAGAAGGAAAGGGCACTTGCGTTGGAGTTTTGATAGAGGCAAAGGTGTCCCGTCTTTCGATGAGATGGCGGCTATCGTTTTCTGAGGGAGTCAACCTTGACAATCCGACTACGAACGTGCGAGACGTCGCGCCTTAGCAATCACTAGACCAACTTCCGAGGGGTTATTGACCACGCCGGAGCACGATCGACCTGACCATGAGGGTCTATTTTCGTGCGAGCAAACGAAGAACAAGCAAGAAACTGAGATTGCAATCAGGATATTGCAAATATAAGATGAAAGCTTTATTGATGAAGGTGGGGTTCTGTGACGTCTTTGTCTGGTCGTTGAACACAAACGAAGTACGCGAAGTTGCAGCTATGGCGAACTTTAATCTAAACAAAACCCAAAGTCTAAACGGTGGCCTAAGGGCTGTATATATGGAGGAAGAGGGGGGAATTTCGTGGCCCTTGGGGAAGGGGTCCGAAACCAACCCTATCTCTTGTTTCCCCACACATACGGACTCTAAAAACAGCCTATACTGAAGTATTTCGAAAATACATGTGCCTGGCCCAATAATAAGGTGACGCAGCACCTAGAATAGTCTCTGGAGGAAAGTTATGAAGTGGCATCTTGTATATTTCGTCCAAGGATTCATGCACACATTATGGTGGCTTCAACACCTGAAATCATCACTTGTAACTCCGTTTTTGTTCCCATTGCACATGCCATCATGTCCATGCTTGTTCTTGCTCCAATGTTCATCCTTCTCCAAGCTAGACCCTTCATTTGTAAGCAGAGCAAATGTATCCAATTTAGGCAGCATCATATTCTCATGAACATTAGAATCATTACCAAGAAACGAAAGTACATGGTAATTTAATTGGCATGCGCAAGCTCTAGTAATTGGTCTAGTATGTATAGCAGCAGGGGCTGTGGGTGTAACAATGGTATTTATGTCCTCATCATCCTCCCCAAATGAAGTCGTCCTCAACGGAAGCTCATCTTCCTCTCCCAAATAAGGCTTCAAATCTGCAATGTTAAAAGTGGGACTAACCCCAAAATCTGCAGGTAGCTCAAGTTCATATGCTTTATCATTTATTTCCTCTAACACCTTAAAAGGACCATCAACACGTGGCATTAGCTTTGATTTGCGCAAATTAGGAAATTTATCCTTACGCAAATGTAACCAAACAAGATCTCCAGGTGCAAACACAACATGTTTTCTACCCTTATCTCCAGCAAGTTTATATTTAGCATTCATACGCTCAATGTTTTCCTTAGTTAACTCATGCATTTTTTAAATCAATTCAGCACATTATTTAGCATCAAAATTAAACTTCTCCGAAGATGGAAGAGGCAACAAATCAATAGGTGCACGAGGTAGGAAACCATACACAATTTCAAAAGGGCACATCTTAGTAGTAGAATGCAATGAACGATTATAAGAAAATTCAATATGAGGCAAGCATTCTTCCCACATTTTCTTATTATTCTTCAAAACAGCCCTAAGCATTGTAGACAATGTTCTATTGACTACTTCAGTTTGTCCATCAGTTTGGGGGTGACAAGTAGTACTAAAAAGCAGTTTAGTCCCCAACTTAGCCAATAAACATCTCCAAAAGGGGCTAAGGAATTTAGTATCACGATTTGAAACAATAGTATTTGGCACACCATGCAAGCAAATAATTTCCCGAAAGAACAAATCAGCAACATTAACATCATCATCGCTTTTATGACATGGTATAAAGTGTGCCATTTTCGAAAATCTATCCACGACAACAAATATGCTATCCCTCCCCTTCTGTGTTCGAGGTAAACCTAAAACAAAGTCCATAGATATATCCTCCCAAGGAACACTGGGTACAGGCAAAGGCATATATAAACCATGAGGATTGAGTCGTGACTTAGCTTTTTGACATGTAGTGCAGCGAGCAACAAAACGCTCAACATCCCGTCTCATCTTTGGCCAAAAGAAATGTGTAGCAAGTATGTCCTCCGTCTTCTTCATGCTAAAGTGTCCCATTAATCCTCCTCCATGCGCCTCCTGCAACAACAAAAGACGAACGGAGCAAGCTGGAATGCATAGCTTGTTAGCACGGAACACAAAACCATCATTAACGACGAACTTGTTCCATGTTCTACCTTCGTTACAATTCTGCAATACATCCTTAAAATCAGAAATCATGCACATATTGATCTTTGATGGTCTCCAAACCAAATATTTTGAAGTCAAGTTGTGAAAGCATAGTATAGCGACGAGACAATGCATCAGCAATAACATTTTCTTTACCCTTCTTGAATTCAACCCATTTAGCATGTCTGCGATTCAGTTTAGCTTGACTTTTAATATGTTTCAAAGATTCATGATCAGAATGTATAACAAATTCTTTGGGCCATAAATAATGTTGCCATGTTTCTAAAGTCCGAACAAGAGCATATAATTCTTTATCATAAGTAGAATAATTCAGACTAGGCCCACTCAGTTTTTTAGAAAAGTATGCAACAGGTTTGCCATCTTGTAATAACACACCTCCCAATCCAATTCCACTAGCATCACATTCAAGCTCAAAAGTCTTATTAAAATCAGTAAAGGAGCATGTGTCAACTTATCTTTCAATACCGTGAAGGCTTCTTCCTGTGCGGTACCCCAAAGGAAAGGCACATCTTTCTTTGTAAGCTCATTGAGAGGTGCAGCAATGGTGCTGAAATCTCTCACAAAATGCCTATAGAATCCAGCGAGGCCAAGAAAACTCCTCACTTGTGTGACCGTTTTGGGCTGCGGCGAACCCTCAATAGCATCAATCTTGGCTTTATCAACTTCAATTCCATGTGGAGTAACAACATAGCCAAGAAAACATACGCGGTCGGTGCAAAAGGTGCACTTCCCAAGGTTACCAAACAAACGTGCATCACGTAAAGCAATAAAAACAACACGTAAATGTTCCAAATGTTCCTCCAAAGATCTGCTATAAATCAGTATATCATCAAAATAGACTACCACAAAGCGTCCAATAAAAGCACGTAAAACTTCGTTCATTAATCTCATGAAAGTACTAGGTGCATTAGTTAACCCAAAAGGCATGACTAACCACTCATATAATCCAAACTTAGTTTTAAATGTCGTTTTCCATTCATCTCCCAATTCCATACGAATTTGATGGTATCCACTATGCAAATCAACTTTGGAGAATATTGTAGAGCCACTCAATTCATCAAGCATATCATCTAGCCTAGGAATAGGATGACGATAACGAATAGTAATATTATTAATGCCTCTACAATCAACACACATACGTGATGTACCATCCTTTTTCGGCACTAGAATAATAGGAACAACACAAGGACTAAGGGATTCGCGTATATAACCTTTGTCGAGCAGCTCCTGTACTTGACGCATAATCTCCTTCGTCTCCTCTGGATTGGT
This sequence comes from Triticum dicoccoides, assembly GCF_002162155.2. NCBI lineage: Eukaryota > Viridiplantae > Streptophyta > Magnoliopsida > Poales > Poaceae > Triticum > Triticum dicoccoides. The sequence continues at coordinate 321,704,107 of NC_041391.1, read as the reverse complement.
AGGGTATGGTGCACGGTTGGGTAATGATGCACCGGGAATTAAGTCAATCTGATGCTCAATCCCTCGAATGGGAGGTAATCCCGGTGGCACGTCTTATGGAAAGATGTCAGCGAACTCCTGCAAAATGTTAGTGACAGCAGGAGGCAAATAGGAAGGCACGTCCTCAAATGAAAATAATGCCTCTTTGCACACAAAAGCATAGCAAACAGATTTGCTGAAATCTAGCTCATCAATATCAGATTTAGTAGCAAGTAAACATGCACTTTTCAATTTAATTTCAGAAGCAACACTAGATGGTTTACTGTTAGGCTTCATTTGTTGCTCAAATTCTTTTGCCACAATCTGATTTTCACTCTTATTTTTCTCTTGGTTTGCTTTGTTAGCTCTATTAATATCATCTTTCAAAATGGAATCAGGAGTCATAGGAAGCAAAGTAATATTTTTATCCTTATGAACAAGAGTATAATGATTGTTTCTACCATGGTGTACTGAATTTTTATCAAATTGCCATGGTCTACCAAGTAATAAGGAACATGCTTGCATAGGTACCACATCACAATCAACATAATCAGCATATGTAGAGATACTAAAATGCACACGAACAGTACATGTTACCTTAACCTTGCCGCTGTTGTTGAACCATTGGATGTAGTTAGGATGTGGATGTGCTCTTGTGGTGAGAGAAAGCTTCTCCACCATCTCCATGCTAGCCAAGTTGTTGCAGCTCCCTCTGTCTATGATGACGCGCATAGAATGTTCCTTCACAACTCCCTTTGTATGTAACAAATTATGCCTCTGATTTTGCTCAGCTTGTGTGACCTGCACACTCAAAACACGTTGAGCAACTAAACATTCATACCTGTCAGAATCGTCAGGAGCCATGTATTGCGTCTCATGATCAGAATCATCTCCACCGTGTTCTTCACGTGTAATAAGAGCCAAAGTCTCCTCATCATAGTCACTAGCGGATTCATACCCACCATCCTCAGTAGCAATCATCACACGCTGAGATTTGCATTCTCGCGCATAATGACCTCTTCCCTTACAACGACGACAAATAATATCACTTGTGTGCCCTGTTGATGCCATGGAAGAAGAAGAGCTCTTTGCAGGCCCTGTAGGTGCGCTCTTGGCAGATACTGGTGGTTGTGCCTGCTTTCTTGTATCATGGCTGGAGATGGCACCTGATGGGGTGCTGGTACAGCTGGAGTAGAAGATGCACAAGTGTCCATGATGAAGGTCGACCTGCAGAAAAGTTAGTTCGAGCAAATGCTTGTCGATCTTGCACTTCACGTTGAGCTTTACAAGCAAGATGAAATAAACGAGTGATATTAGTATACTCCTTATACTCTAGAATGGTCTGAATCTCTCTATTTAATCCACCCATAAAATGTGCAAGCATAGCTTCATTCTCCTCAACAATACCACATCTAATCATGCCAGTTTGTAATTCCTGATAATATTCTTATACAGAATTTTTTCCTTGTCGTAAACGCTGCAACTTTTGAAGCATTTCACGCTGATAATATGGTGGGACCCAACAAGTACGCATAGCAGTTTTCAAAGCAGCCCAAGTAGCTGGAATAGGATATAATCCACAATGTTTAGACCACCATACACATGCAAAACTAGTGAAAGCACAAACAGCAGCAGCAACCCGTCTCTCCTCGGGATATTGCAAATATGTAAAACGTTGTTCAGTTTCTAACTCCCAAGTAAGATATATATCAGGAACATATCTACCCTCAAATGGTGGAATATTCATTTTCAGTTTAGGAACATGGTCATTATCTCGTACCTGAGGTGGTGGTGCAGGCCTAGCATTGCGAATAAATACCTGAGGTCGACCAACTGGTGGTGGTGCTGGTGGCTGCACGTAGTTCTGATTTTGATCAACCTCATCCTCATAATCGCCCGCATACTCATCATCCTCCTGGGTACCAGCAGCAGCAGTAGCAGGAGCGAAAGAAGCATCAACAACAGGTACAGCAACACCAGAAGTTTGGCCATCCTTAAGAGGAACACGCTTCGCTCGTCCATACTAATTCAGAAGGGGGCGTTGTTGTTGTTGTTGCAGAGGTGCGATAGGTGCAGCCGGCGGTGGTTGTGGAAAATGCGCGGGAAATTTATTAAACTTGCTATCAAGCTTTGTTTCGAACGTCTTCTCAATGCCATCTATCTTCTCCATGGCCTCGTCAAATCTGTTTAGCACATCTTGCACCTGTCCAATCATCATTTGCTGAACTTTATCATGTAGCTATTTGTTCGTCAGGTTCTCCCAATCAGTCTCATCGGCTTGTGATCCTACCATGGTTAGCAGCAAATAGAAACACACAAGAATATGATCCTACAGACTACTAAGAAGTGGTGGTGGTGTATCACAAACCCGTCAAGCAAATCTCAAATTCTTACCAGTTCTTACCCAGCAGCAGGTGGTGATCGGCAACCGTTGTAGTCAAAACTCTCAAAGCTTGGATAGAGCGATTACCAGGGAGAGTCAAACGCACGACGTAGATGTATGTGGAGCTAGGAAGGCTTATAATATGGTAGCAAAAAAGGGTCAGCAATAATAAATTCAGAGATGCAAAGTTGAATAAAGGCTCAACGACGGTACTGTGCTAGTCCTAGGCTAGACTGTGCTAGAGACGTGAGCCTAGAACACTAACAAAATCACGACGCTGCACGGAAACAAGGGAGAAGCACACTTTGATTTTTTTTCACTCTTTCTTTTGCGCTCTTTTTTTTGCGCTCTTCTTTTTTTTGCTCCTTTTTTTGAAAATCACTATAATGGCGAGTGTCTCAAAACTCTTCCCAAGTCAACATAATAGGATAGGCACGAAATTTTTTTGACCAATTTTTTTTCGACTGCCGGACCCAAAAACTGGAATTGGGTCAAAAAAAACTTTCTATAATGGCGACTGTCTCAATACACTTAGAAACACCTAAAAATAGGATAGCCAGATTTTTTTTGTCAAGTGCATTTTTGGAAAATTTTGCGCCTAAACGGAGGGTGGTTTCCGGACTTTTTTTTTCTGAAACCTACTCAGGCAAGGAAACACGAATAGGAAAATAGATGAATCTCGAAAACAAACCTAATATGCAAGGAACTTAGATTGGTGGTGGATATATGGTGCTGGTATATGGCAGCGGTGGTGGTATATGGCAGCGGTGATGGTAGCGGTGGTAGTATATAGATATGGATCGGTGGTGGTATATGGATACGGGTTGGTGGTGGTATATGGATACGGATTCAGAGCGGTGGTGGTAGGTGGCAGGGGCCATGATGATGGTGCGGTGGCGGCGTGACAACTTATGACCAGAACTCGAAACTCTAAAAGACTAGACGCTAAGACCAGCAACTAGACACGACGATGCAACCGCAAATTCAACAAAGCAAAACCCTAAAAATATTATGCAAAGCCTCAGATTGGTTCGGATATGATGAACTAACCCTAATATTTTTTGTGGCTTTTCGTGGACTGTAGGTATGAAGAACAGACTCGATCTAAACTACAAAAAACTGTAAAATCTCACCGAGCAACCTAGAAATCTGATACCACTTGATAGAGGCAAAGTTGTCCTGTCTTTCCATGAGATGGTGCTTATCGTTTTCTGAGGGAGTCGACCTTGACGATCCGACTACGAACGTGCGAGACGTCGCGCCTTAGCAATCGCTAAACCAACTTCCGAGGGGTTATTGACCACGCTGGAGCACGATCAACCTGACCACGAGGGTCTGTTTTCCTGCGAGCAGACGAAGAACAAGCAAGAAACTGAGATTGCAATCTGGATATTGCGAATATAAGATGAAAGCTTTATTGATGAAGGTGGGGTTCTATGACGTCTTTGTCTGGTCGTTGAACACAAACGAAGTACGCGAAGCTGCAGCTATGGCGAATTTTAATCTAAACAAAACCCAAAGTCTAAACGGCGCCCTAAGGGCTGTATATATGGAGGAAGAAGGTGGAATTTCGTGGAACTTGGGGAAGGGGTCTGAAACCAACCCTTTCTCTTGTTTCCACACACATACGGACTCTAAAAACAGCCTATACTGAAACCAACGCCTTTGTCTGGCCATGAAATTCCCCCCTCTTCCTCCATATATATAGCCCTTAGGGCACCGTTTAGACTTCGGGTTTTCTTTAGATTAAAGTTCGCCATAGCTGCAACTTCGTGTACTTCGTTTGTGTTCAACGACCAGACAAAGGCGTCACAGAACCCCACCTTCATCAATAAAGTTTTGGTCTTATATTCGCAATATCCAGATTGCAATCTCAGTTTCTTGCTTGTTCTTTGTTTGCTCGCAGGAAAACAGACCCTCGTGGTCAGGTTGATCGTGCTCCGGCGTGGTCAATAACCTCTCGGAGTTGGTTTAGCGATTGCTAAGGCGCGACGTCCTCGCACGTTCATCGTCAGATCGTCAAAGTTGACTTCCACCAAAGCGATATCCATCATCTCATCGAAAGACGGGACACCTTGCCTCTATCAAGTGGTATCAGAAAGACGGGACACCTTTGCCTCTATCAAGTGGTTCAGACCACCATCCACATGCAAAACTATGTGCAGCCACCAGCACCACCACCAGTAGGTCGACCTCAGGTATATTTTCGCAACAGTAGGCCTGCACCACCACCTCAGGTACGAGATAATGACCATATTCCGAAACTGAAATTAAATATTCCACCGTTTGAGGGTAGATATGTTCCTGATATATATCTTACTTGGGAGTTAGAAACTGAACAACATTTTACATGTTTACAATATCCCGAGGAGAGACGTGTTGCTGCTGCTGTTTGTGCTTTCACTAGTTTTGCATGTGTATGGTGGTCTGAACATTGTAGATTAGATCCTATTCCAACTACTTGGGCTGCTTTGAAAACTGCTATGCGTACTCGTTGGGTTCCACCATATTATGAACGTGAATTACTTCAAAAATTGCAGCGCTTAAGACAAGGAAAAAATTCTATAGAAGAATATTATCAGGAATTACAAACTGGCATGATTAGATGTGGTATTGTTGAGGAGAATGAAGCTATGCTTGCACGTTTTATGGGTGGATTAAATAAAGAGATTCAGACCATTCTAGAGTATAAGGAGTATACTAATATCACTCGTTTATTCCATCTTGCTTGTAAAGCTGAACGTGAAGTGCAGGATCGACAAGCATTGGCACGAACTAACTTTTCTGCAGGTCGACTTTCATCATGGACACCGCGTGCATCCTCTACGTCCACTGTACCAGCGCCTCCATCAGCTGCTACCTCCAGCCGTGATACAAGAAAGCAGGCACAACCACCACTATCTGCCAAGAGTGCACCCGCCGGGCCTGCACAGAGCTCTTCTTCGTCCATGGCATCAACAGGGCACACAAGTGATATTATTTGTCGTCGTTGTAAGGGAAGAGGAAATTATGCGCGAGAATACAAATATCAGTGTGTGATGATTGCTACCGAGGATGGTGGGTATGAGTCTGCTAGTGACTATGATGAGGAGACTTTAGCCCTTATTACAAGTGAACAACACGGTGGAGATGATTCTGATCATGAGACGCAATACATGGCTCCTGAAGATGCTGACAGGTATGAATGTTTAGTTGCTCAACGTGTTTTGAGTGTGCAGGTTACACAAGCTGAGCAAAATCAGAGGCATAATTTGTTCCATACAAAGGGAGTTGTGAAGGAATGTTCTGTGCGCGTCATCATAGATGGAGGGAGCTGTAACAACTTGGCTAGCATGGAGATGGTGGAGAAGCTATCTCTCACCACAAGACCACATCCACATCCTTACTACATCCAATGTTTCAACAACAGTGGCAAGGTTAAGGTAACATGTACTGTTCGTGTGCATTTTAGTATCTCTACATATGCTGATTATGTTGATTGTGATGTGGTACCTATGCAAGCATGTTCCTTATTACTTGGTCGACCATGGCAATTTGATAAAAATTCTGTACACCATGGTAGAAACAATCAGTATACTCTTGTTCATAAGGATAAAAATATTACTTTGCTTCCTATGACTCCTGAGTCCATTTTGAAAGATGATATTAATAGAGCTAATAAAGCAAAACAGGAGAAGAATAAGAGTGAAAATCAGATTGTGGCAAAAGAATTTGAGCAACAAATGAAGCCTAATACTAAACCATCTAGTGTTGCTTCTGACATTAAATTGAAAAGTGCATGTTTACTTGCCACTAAATCTGATATTGATGAGCTAGATTTTAGCAAATCTGTTTGCTATGCTTTTGTGTGCAAAGAGGCATTATTTTCATTGTGCCTTCCTCTTTGCCTCCTACTGTCACTAACATTTTGCAGGAGTTCACTGATGTCTTTCCACAAGACGTGCCACCGGGATTACCGCCTATTCGAGGGATTGAGCATCAGATTGACTTAATTCCCGGTGCTTCACTGCCAAACCGTGCGCCATACCGTACCAATCCAAAGGAGACGAAGGAGATTATGCGTCAAGTACAAGAGCTTCTCGACAAAGGTTATATACGTGAATCCCTTAGTCCTTGTGTTGTTCCTATTATTCTAGTGCCAAAAAAGGATGGTACATCGCGTATGTGTGTTGATTGTAGAGGCATTAATAATATTACTATTCGTTATCGTCATCCTATTCCTAGGCTAGATGATATGCTTGATGAATTGAGTGGCTCTACAATATTCTCCAAAGTTGATTTGCATAGTGGATACCATCAAATTCGTATGAAATTGGGGGATTAATGGAAAACATCATTTAAAACTAAGTTTGGATTATATGAGTGGTTAGTCATGCCTTTTGGGTTAACTAATGCACCTAGTACTTTCATGAGATTAATGAACGAAGTTTTACGTGCTTTCATTGGACGATTTGTGGTAGTTTACTTTGATGACATATTGATTTATAGCAGATCTTTGGAGGAACATTTGGAACATTTACATGATGTTTTTATTGCTCTACGTGATGCACATTTGTTTGGTAACCTTGGGAAGTGCACCTTTTGCACCGACCGAGTGTCTTTTCTTGGCTATGTTGTTACTCCACAGGGAATTGAAGTTGATAAAGCCAAGATTGAAGCTATTGAGAGTTGGCCGCAGCCTAAAACGGTCACACAAGTGAGGAGTTTTCTTGGCCTCGCTGGATTCTATAGGCATTTTGTGAGAGATTTCAGCACCATTGCTGCACCTCTCAATGAGCTTACAAAGAAGGATGTGCCTTTTGTTTGGGGTACCGCACAGGAAGAAGCCTTCATGGTGTTGAAAGATAAGTTGACACATGCTCCTTTACTCCAACTTCCTGATTTTAATAAGACTTTTGAGCTTGAATGTGATGCTAGCAGAATTGGATTAGGAGGTGTGTTATTACAAGATGTCAAAGCTGTTGCATACTTTTCTGAAAAACTGAGTGGGCCTAGTCTGAATTATTCTACTTATGATAAAGAATTATATGCTCTTGTTCGGACTTTAGAAACATGGCAACATTATTTATGGCCCAATGAATTTGTTATACATTCTGATCATGAATCTTTGAAACATATTAAAAGTCAAGCTAAACTGAATCGTAGACATGCTAAATGGGTTGAATTCATTGAGACTTTCCCTTATGTCATTAAACACAAGAAGGGTAAAGAAAATGTTATTGCTGATGCATTGTCTCGTCGCTATACTATGCTTTCACAACTTGACTTAAAAATATTTGGTTTGGAGACCATCAAAGATCAATATGTGCATGATGCTGATTTTAAAGATGTATTGCAGAATTGTAAAGAAGGAACAACTTGGAACAAGTTCGTCGTTAATGATGGATTTGTGTTCAGTGCTAACAAGCTATGCATTCTAGCTAGCTCCGTTCGTCTTTTGTTGTTGCAGGAGGCGCATGGAGGAGGACTAATGGGACAATATGGCGTGAAGAAGACGGAGGACGTACTTGCTACACATTTCTTTTGGCCCAAGATGAGACGGGATGTTGAGCGCTTTGTTGCTCGCTGCACTACATGTCAAAAAGCTAAGTCACGACTCAATCCTCATGGTTTATATATGCCTTTGCCTGTACCTAGTGTTCCTTGGGAGGATATATCTATGGACTTTGTTTTAGGTTTACCTCGAACAAAGAATGGGAGGGATAGCATATTTGTTGTCGTGGATAGATTTTCGAAAATGGCACACTTCATACCATGTCATAAAAGCGATGATGCTGTTAATGTTGTTGATTTGTTCTTCCATGAAATTATTCACTTGCATGGTGTGCCAAATACTATTGTTTCAGATCGTGATACTAAATTTCTTAGCCACTTTTGGAGATCTTTATGGGCTAAGTTGGGGACTAAACTGCTTTTTAGTACTACTTGTCACCCCCAAACTTATGGACAAACTGAAGTAGTCAATAGAACATTGTCTACTATGCTTAGGGCTGTTTTGAAGAATAATAAGAAAATGTGGGAAGAATGCTTGCCTCATATTGAATTTGCTTATATTCGTTCATTGCACTCTACTACTAAGATGTGCCCTTTTGAAATTGTGTATGGTTTCCTACCTCGTGCACCTATTGATTTGTTGCCTCTTCCATCTTCGGAGAAGGTTAATTTTGATGCTAAACAACATGCTGAATTGATTTTTAAAATGCATGAGTTAACTAAGGAAAACATTGAGCGTATGAATGCTAAATATAAACTTGCTGGAGATACAGGTAGAAAACATGTTGTGTTTGCACCTGGAGATCTTGTTTGATTACATTTGCGTAAGGATAGATTTCCTGATTTGCGCAAATCAAAGCTAATGCCACGTGCTGATGGTCCTTTTAAGGTGTTAGAGAAAATAAATGATAATGCATATAAACTTGAGCTGCCTGCAGATTTTGGGGTTAGTCCCACTTTTAACATTGCAGATTTGAAGCCTTATTTGGGTGAGGAAGATGAGCTTCCGTCGAGGACAACTTCATTTCAAGAAGGGGAGGATGATGAGGACATCAATATCATTATTACACCCACAGCCCCTGCTGCTATACATACTGGACCAATTACTAGAGCTCGCACGCGCCAATTAAATTACCAGGTACTTTCGTTTCTTGGTAATGATTCTAATGTTCATGAGAATATGATGCTGCCTAAATTGGATACATTTGTTTTGCTTACAAATGAAGGGCCTAGCTTGGAGAAGGATGAACATTGGAGCAAGAACAAGCATGGAGATGATGGCATGCGCAAGGGGAACAAGAACAGAGTTACAAGTGATGATTTCAGGATGTTGAAGCCACCATAATGAGTGGATGAAGCCTTGGACGAAATATACAAGATGGTACTTCATAACTTTCGTCCAGAGGCTATTCTAGGTGTTGCGTCACCTTATTATTGGGCCAGGCCCATGTATTTTCGAAATACTTGAGTATAGGCTGTTTTTAGAGTCCATATGTGTGGGGAAACAAGAGATAGGGTTGGTTTCAGACCCCTTCCCCAAGGGCCACGAAATCCCCCCCCCTCTTCCTCCATATATACAGCCCTTAGGGCGTCGTTTAGACTTTGGGTTTTATTTAGTTGAAAGTTAGCCATCGCTGCAACTTTGTGTACTTCGTTTGTGTCCAACGACCAGACCAAGACCGCTCATGAAACCCCACCTTGATCAATAAAGCTTTCATCTTATATTCGCAATATCCAGATTGCAATCTTAGTTTCTTGCTTGTTCTTCGTTTGCTCGCAGGAATCAGACCCTCGTGGTCAGGTTGATCGTGCTCTGGCATGGTCAATAACCTCTCGGAGTTGGTTTAGCGATTGCTAAGGCGCGACGTCCTCGCACGATCGTAGTCGGATCGTCAAAGTCGAATTCCACCAAAGCGATATCCATCATCTCATCGAAATACAGGACACCTTTGCCTCTATCAAGTGGTATCAGAGCCAGGTTTGGAGACCATCGAATCTGTTTTTTGATGAGATGATGAGGACATCAATACCATTATTACACCCACAGCCCCTGTTGCTATACATACTGGACCAATTACTAGAGCTCGCGCACGCCAATTAAATTACCAGGTACTTTCGTTTCTTGGTAATGATTCTAATGTTCATGAGAATATGATGCTGCCTAAATTGGATACATTTGTTTTGCTTACAAATGAAGGGCCTAGCTTGGAGAAGAATGAACATTGGAGCAAGAACAAGCATGGAGATGATGGCATGCGCAAGGGGAACAAGAACAGAGTTACTAGTGATGATTTCAGGATGTTGAAGCCACCATAATGAGTGGATGAAGCCTTGGATGAAATATACAAGATGCTACTTCATAACTTTCGTCCAGAGGCTATTCTAGGTGCTGCGTCACCTTATTATTGGGCCAGGCCCATGTATTTTCGAAATACTTGAGTATAGGCTGTTTTTAGAGTCCGTATGTGTGGGGAAACAAGAGATAGGGTTAGTTTCGGACCCCTTCCCCAAGGGCCACGAAATCCCCCCCCCCCCTCTTCCTCCATATATACAGCCCTTAGGGCGTCGTTTAGACTTTGGGTTTTGTTTAGATTAAAGTTTGCCATAGCTGCAACTTCGCGTACTTCGTTTGTGTTCAACGACCAGACAAAGACGTCACAGAACCCCACCTTGATCAATAAAGCTTTCATCTTATATTCGCAATATCCAGATTGCAATCTCAGTTTCTTGCCTGTTCTTTGTTTGCTTGCAGGAATCAGACCCTCGTGGTCAGGTTGATCGTGCTTTGGCGTGGTCAATAACCTCTCGGAGTTGGTTTAGCAATTGCTAAGGCGCGACGTCCTCTCATGATCGTAGCCGGATCGTCAAAGTCGACTTCCACCAAAGCGATATCCATCATCTCATCGAAAGACGGGACACCTTTGCCTCTATCAAGTGGTATCAGAGTTTAGAGTTTAGAGTTTCATCAAGGCCACCAAATCTGATATTGATGTCGTGGATAGATTTTCTGCCGGATACAAGCTTCATGATAAGTTTCATCAAATGTTGGGTCAGTAGGTGGAAGACGTGATGGCCAGCTTTGGAAAGGCGATGGACAAGATGGATGACATTGAGAAGTCAATTGACACCAAGTTGGACGCCAAGTTTTATGAATTACTCAAACGTCTCCCACAACCAGCTCTACGCCGCGATATAGTAGGGCGAGCACAGCGAGTTCCTATTGAGCCAGGAGAAAATTCTGGTGCCGCTGCTATAGCTCTTGGTGCTTCTATAGCTCCTGCTGTTACTGCAGAGGTGGAGGACTATTACGAGGATGAGGTTGATCAAAATCAGAACTACGTGCAGCCACCAGCACCACCACCAGCAGGTCGACCTCAGGTATATTTTCTCAATGGTAGGCCTGCACCACCACCTCAGGTACGAGATAATGACCATATACCGAAACTGAAATTGAATATTCCACCGTTTGAGGGTAGATATGTTCCTGATATATATCTTACTTGGGAGTTAGAAACTGAACAACGTTTTACATGTTTACAATATCCCGAGGAGAGACGTGTTGCTGCTGCTGTTTGTGCTTTCACTAGTTTTGCATGTGTATGGTGGTCTGAACATTGTAGATTAGATCCTATTCCAACTACTTGGGCTGCTTTGAAAACTGCTATGCGTACTCGTTGGGTTCCACCATATTATGAACGTGAATTACTTCAAAAATTGCAGCCCTTAAGACAAGGAAAAAATTCTATAGAAGAATATTATCAGGAATTACAAACTGGCATGATTAGATGTGGTATTGTTGAGGAGAATGAAGCTATGCTTGCACGTTTTATGGGTGGATTAAAGAAAGAGATTCAGACCATTCTAGAGTATAAGGAGTATACTAATATCACTCGTTTATTCCATCTTGCTTGTAAAGCTGAACGTGAAGTGCAGGATCGACAAGCATTGGCACGAACTAACTTTTCTGCAGGTCGACTTTCATCATGGACACCGCGTGCATCCTCTATGTCCACTGTACCAGCGCCTCCATCAGCTGCTACCTCCAGCCGTGATACAAGAAAGCAGGCACAACCACCACTATCTGCCAAGAGCGCACCTGCCGGGCCTGCACAGAGCTCTTCTTCGTCCATGGCATCAACAGGGCACACAAGTGATATTATTTGTCGTCGTTGTAAGGGAAGAGGACATTATGCGCGAGAATGCAAATCTCAGCGTGTGATGATTGCTACTGAGGATGGTGGGTATGAGTCTGCTAGTGACTATGATGAGGAGACATTAGCCCTTATTACAAGTGAAGAACACGGTGGAGATGATTCTGATCATGAGACGCAATACATGGCTCCTGAAGATGCTGACAGGTATGAATGTTTAGTTGCTCCTGAAGATGCTGACAGGCATTATTTGTTCCATACAAAGGGAGTTGTGAAGGAACATTCTGTGCGTGTCATCATAGATGGAGGGAGCTGTAACAACTTGGCTAGCATGGAGATGGTGGAGAAGCTATCTCTCACCACAAGACCACATCCACATCCTTACTACATCCAATGGTTCAACAACAGCGGCAAGGTTAAGGTAACACGTACTGTTCGTGTGCATTTTAGTATCTCTACGTATGCTGATTATGTTGATTGTGATGTGGTACCTATGCAATCATGTTCCTTATTACTTGGTCGACCATGGCAATGTGATAAAAATTCTGTACACCATGGTAGAAACAATCAGTATACTCTTGTTCATAAGGATAAAAATATTACTTTGCTTCCTATGACTCCTGAGAATAAAGCAAAACAGGAGAAAATAAGAGTGAAAATCAGACTGTGGCAAAAGAATTTGAGCAACAAATGAAGCCTAATACTAAACCATCTAGTGTTGCTTATGAAATTAAATTGAAAAGTGCATGTTTACTTGCCACTAAATCTGATATTGATGAGCTAGATTTTAGCAAATCTGTTTGCTATGCTTTTGTGTGCAAAGAGGCATTATTTTCATTCGAGGACGTGCCTTCCTCTTTGCCTCCTGCTCTCACTAACATTTTGCAGGAGTTCGCTGATGTCTTTCCACAAGACGTGCCACCGGGATTACCGCCTATTCGAGGGATTGAGCATCAGATTGACTTAATTCCCGGTGCTTCACTGCCAAACCGTGCGCCATACCGTACCAATCCAGAGGAGATGAAGGAGATTATGCGTCAAGTACAAGAGCTTCTCAACAAAGGTTATATACGCGAATCCCTTAGTCCTTGTGCTGTTCCTATTATTCTAGTGCCACAAAAGGATGGTACATTGCATATGTGTGTTGATTATAGAGGCATTAACAATATTACTATTCGTAATCGTCATCCTATTCCTAGGCTAGATGATATGCTTTATGAATTGAGTGGCTCTACAATATTCTCCAAAGTTGATTTGCATAGTGGATACCATCAAATTTGTATGAAATTGGGGGATTAATGGAAAACATCATTTAAAACTAAGTTTGGATTATATGAGTGGTTAGTCATGCCGTTTGGGTTAACTAATGCACCTAGTACTTTCATGAGATTAATGAACGAAGTTTTACGTGCTTTCATTGGACGATTTGTGGTAGTTTAGTTTGATGACATATTGATTTATAGCAGATCTTTGGAGGAACATTTGGAACATTTACGTGCTGTTTTTATTGCTCTACGTGATGCACGTTTGTTTGGTAACCTTGGGAAGTGCACCTTTTGCACCGACCGAGTGTCTTTTCTTGGCTATGTTGTTACTCCATAGGGAATTGAAGTTGATAAAGCCAAGATTGAAGCAATTAAGAGTTGGTCGCAGCCTAAAACGGTCACACAAGTGAGGAGTTTTCTTGGCCTCCCTGGATTCTATAGGCGTTTTGTGAGAGATTTCAGCACCATTGCTGCACCTCTCAATTAGCTTACACAGAAGGATGTGCCTTTTGTTTGGGGTACCGCACAGGAAGAAGCTTTCACGGTGTTGAAAGATAAGTTGACACATGCTCCTTTACTACAACTTCCTGATTTTAATAAGACTTTTGAGCTTGAATGTGATGCTAGCGGAATTGGATTAGGAGGTGTGTTATTAAAAGATGGCAAACTGTTGCATACTTTTCTGAAAAATTGAGTGGGCCTAGTCTGAATTATTCTACTTATGATAAAGAATTATATGCTCTTGTTCGGACTTTAGAAACATGGCAACATTATTTATGGCCCAAAGAATTTGTTCATTCTGATCATGAATCTTTGAAACATATTAAAAGTCAAGCTAAACTGAATCGTAGAAATGCTAAATGGGTTGAATTCATTGAGACTTTCCCTTATGTCATTAAACACAAGAAGGGTAAAGAAAATGTTATTGCTGATGCATTGTCTCGTCGCTATACTATACTTTCACAACTTGACTTCAAAATATTTGGCTTGGAGACCATCAAAGATCAATATGTGCATGATGCTGATTTTAAAGATGTATTGCAGAATTTTAAAGAAGGAACAACTTGGAACTAGTTCGCCGTTAATGATGGATTTGTGTTCCGTGCTAACAAGCTATGCATTCCAGCTAGCTCCGTTCGTCTTTTGTTGTTGCAGGAGGCGCATGGAGGAGGACTAATGGAACACTTTGGCGTGAAGAAGACGGAGGAGGTACTTGGTACACATTTCTTTTGGCCCAAGATGAGACGGGATGTTGAGCGCTTTGTTGCTCGCTGCACTACATGTCAAAAAGCTAAGTCACGACTCAATCCTCATGGTTTATATATGCCTTTGCCTGTACCTAGTGTTCCTTGGGAGGATATATCTATGGAGTTTGTTTTAGGTTTACCTCGAACAAAGAAGGGGAGGGATAGCATATTTGTTGTTGTGGATAGATTTTCAAAAATGGCACACTTTATACCATGTCATAAAAGCGATGATGTTGTTAATGTTGCTGATTTGTTCTTCCGTGAAATTATTTGCTTGCATGGTGTGCCAAATACTATTGTTTCAGCTCGTGATACTAAATTTCTTAGCCACTTTTGGAGATGTTTATGGGCTAAGTTGGGGACTAAACTGCTTTTTAGTACTACTTGTCACCCCCAAACTGATGGACAAACTGAAGTAGTCAATAGAACATTGTCTACTATGCTTAGGGCTGTTTTGAAGAATAATAAGAAAATGTGGGAAGAATGCTTGCCTCATATTGAATTTGCTTATAATCATTCATTGCATTCTACTACTAAGATGTACCCTTTTGAAATCGTGTATGGTTTCCTACCTCGTGCACCTATTGATTTGTTGCCTCTTCCATCTTCGGAGAAGGTTAATTTTGATGCTAAACAACGTGCTGAATTGATTTTTAAAATGCATGAGTTAACTAAGGAAAACATTGAGCGTAGGAATGCTAAATATAAACTTGCTGGAGATAAAGGTAGAAAGCATGTTGTGTTTGCACCTGGAGATCTTGTTTGGTTACATTTGCGTCAGGATAGATTTCCTTATTTGCGCAAATCAAAGCTAATGCCACGTGCTGATGGTCCTTTTAAGGTGTTAGAGAAAATAAATGATAATGCATATAAACTTGAGCTGCCTGCAGATTTTTGGGTTAGTCCCACTTTTAACATTGCAGATTTGAAGCCTTATTTGGGTGAGGAAGATGAGCTTCCATCGAGGACGACTTCATTTCAAGAAGGGGACGATGATGAGGACATCACTACCATTATTACACCCACAACCCCTGTTGCTATACATAGTGGACCAATTACTAGAGCTCGCGCATGCTAATTAAATTACCAGGTACTTTCGTTTCTTGGTAATGATTCTAATGTTCATGAGAATATGATGCTGCCTAAATTGGATACATTTGTTTTGCTTACAAATGAAGGGCCTAGCTTGGAGAAGGATGAACATTGGAGAAAGAACAAGAATGGAGATGATGGCATGCGCAAGGGGAACAAGAACAGAGTTACAAGTGATGATTTCAGGATGTTGAAGCCACCATAATGAGTGGATGAAGCCTTGGATGAAATATACAAGATGCTACTTCATAACTTTCGTCCAGAGGCTATTCTAGGTGCCGCGTCACCTTATTATTGGGCCAGGCCCATGTATTTTCGAAATACTTGAGTATAGGCTGTTTTTAGAGTCCGTATGTGTGGGGAAACAAGAGATAGGGTTTGTTTCGGACCCCTTCCCCAAGGGCCACGAAATCCCCCCCCCCCTCTTCCTCCATATATATAGCCCTTAGGGCGTCGTTTAGACTTTGGGTTTGTTTAGATTAAAGTTCGCCATAGCTGCAACTTCGCGTACTTCGTTTGTGTTCAACGACCAGACAAAGACGTCACAAAACCCCACCTTGATCAATAAAGCTTTCATCTTATATTCGCAATATCCAGATTGCAATCTCAGTTTCTTGCTTGTTCTTCGTTTGCTCACAGGAATCAGACCCTCGTGGTCAGGTTGATCGTGCTCTGGCGTGGTCAATAACCTCTCGGAGTTGGTTTAGCGATTGCTAAGGCGCGACGTCCTCGCACGATCGTAGTCGGATCATCAAAGTCGACTTCCACCAAAGAGATATCCATCATCTCATCGAAAGACGGGACACCTTTGCCTCTATCAAGTGGTATCAATATATACAGCCGTAGCTGCAACTTCGCATAGTAACTTGTATCCGGCAGCTCTTAGGCCTCTATCCGGCAACTTTGCCTCTATCAGTATACTATTTGATACTTCTCCCGTGTGCATGCATAGGTATTGTTGGAGCTTCACGGATGTCGAGGAGGAGTGCAAGCGCCAAGGAACCACTACACCATCCGCGAGGGAAGCCTGGAAGCGAAGACGGAAGAAGAAGGACCTGCCCAGTCTAGAAAGGGCGGTACTACCGCCCAAAGAAAGCGGTACTACCGCTCAGACCCTCCAAGCGGTACTACCGCTCATGTGTCCAGTACTACCGCCCTCTTGTGCGCAGCCATGGTCCTTTGGCCTTGTATCCTCTCCCACTTACCCCTTCGTGGCTTAGACTATAAATAGACCACATCCACCTCCTTTCTAGGGTTAGCCAAGTGATAGCTCATTTGTATGTGAGCTTTGCTCCTAACTATCTCTACTCTTGAGAGAGAGAGAGACCACTACTCCGTTGGAGGCCAAGACTTCCATCTAGGAGAAGATCCTGCGGGATATCATCAAGACCCCTTCATGGGAATATCCGTCCAGGATGCAAGCCCCCAACTCCTTTGGACTTGGGATGAACTCTACCTTGTATCTTTCTCTTTGTAGTTCATGTACCTTGTGGATCTTGAGTGTTTGATTGTCTAGTGGATGCGTGATTGGACTTGTTCTTGAGTGTTTCCCCTTGTTATTTCTCCCCGTTCTTCCCCGTGTTCATCGTGTTCTTCGAGGGATCCCACTCCAATCGTGAAAGATCAGCCTACACCGGGTTAGCCCCGTATCAGAGGAGGGTTCCACCTCTGGTCCATGGTCTCCATGGCGGTGGAGGGGCGGGAGCCCCTCCGAGATTGGATCTGTCTCTCTGTCCACTTTTGTTTCGCGTCCCCGAGATCTGTCCCTTCACGGTTTCTTAAATTCCCGGAGATCCCTAACTCCGATTGCGCTGAAATTTTTACACGATTTTTTACCATAAATTATCTTTCTTGCACCAGAAGAAGGGATCTAACCGATGTTCGAGGAGGGCACAATACACCAGGGCACACCTGGGGCCTGTGGCTTTCCCTGGTGGCTTGTGGGCTCTGTGGGGCCCCGTTTGCATTGATTCCACCTCCTAAAAATCGCATATATTCCAAAATAATTCTTTGTGAATTTCCATCGCGTTTGGACTTCGTTTGATATGGATTTTTTGTGATACAAAAAATAGGCAAAAAACAGGAACTAGATCAATAGGTTAGTCCAATAAATTATATAGGAAGTTGCCAAAAGTATGTGAAAGTTGTATAATATTGGCATGAAACAATCAAAAATTATAGATACGATGGAGACATGTTAGCATCCCCAAGCTTAATTTCTGCTCGTCCTCGAGTAAGTAAATGATAAAAAAGATATTTTTTGATGTGGAATGCTACCTTGCATAAACTTGATCATATATCCAGTCATGGCATGAATATTAAGACATAAGTTGATGTAGGGTGGAACCCTATGTGGACGATCTTTCACGTTTGGAGTGGATCCTACGGGGAATCACAAAGAACACGTGGAAGCACAAAGGAGAAATCACGGGGAGGAACGAGGGAAAACACTCAACCAACAAGGAATCGGTCACACAAGTGCTAGATCGAAGAACACAAAGAGATACACGAGATCCAAAGTCAACAAAGGTAAGGATACAAAGGTAACCGATCTTCTCCGTGAGGAGGCCTTGAATCCACAAGGGGATCTTCCCACGAGGGGGTCTTGAATCCAATAGGATCTGCTCCGAAGAGGCCGCGGTCTCTCACGAGGAGGAGATCCGATGGATGAGCGAAGCTCTATCTCTAACTTGAGCTAAACCAACGCTAAACCTAACTAGGAGGAGGTGGAGGAGTATATATAGTCTAGAGCCACGAAGGGGTAAGTGAGGGCGAAGGGGTACACGGGCTCGGCCCAATACACTATGCGCAGACAAGACGGTTGTACCGGACATGTGGCCTGTTGTACCGCTGGTAACTCGTTCAGGGCGGAAGTACCGGTCAGACGGGGCGGTAGTTCCGCTTGAAGCCCAGGCGCTGGCTTCAGGAGGTGTACGCCGAAGGGGCAGCGGTTGTTCTGGTCATCGGGGCGGTTGTTCCGGTCTTTTGGCAGGAACCGGTAAAATCGGTGCAGCACCGGCCTTGCTCCGCTCGATCACAAAAGGTGGACCGGTTGTTGGGCGGTAGTCGGCCGGTTGTTCCGCCCGGGCGGTGGTTGGGCGGTTGTACCAGTCGGGTGGCTTCAGCGGTAGTACCGCCTGGAGTGGGCGGTAGTACCGCTCGTTCTAGAGCAACCGGGTTCTCTTCCTCCTTCTCTTCCATGCTTGGCCTCGATCCTTGGATTCTCCATGGTCGTCTCGGTCGTACCTGAGTATATGCAAGATCCATGCATGAGGTAGTAGCCATGTCTCACATGTAGAAAGTGAAGGTTCGGAGAGGAGCGAGTTCACCTTGTGTCCAATGGTGAATATTCGAGGTCTCGTCATATGTCCTCTTGGGGCTTGGAGAGTAGTCAGAGTGTACATGGGGATGAATGTGGGATGCTCCGCATCATCTCCCCCCCCTTGTGAAAGATCCGACCTCGGATCGTGATCCTCATCACCATGGAAACCGTTGTCGTGGACAGACTTGTATTTGGATGAAGTTGAAGACATGGTGCAATCCAAGTAGTCCAAGGTGTCGCCGAAATGATAGACATGCAAAAAGAGCAAACACAAGCAACACTCGGAAATGCAATGGTTAGCGCACACAAAGTGACCGTCATGTAAGAATGAGTCCGTGCGGCAAGATTGGTCGTGACAAAGCGCATGAAGCTTATCAACTTGATCTAGAATGAGATGCAAAGCATTCATGGGAGGAAAAGCAATCATTGTGTACACAAATATGTTATGAATATGAGCAATGCAACCACGATGCAAAATGATGTCATAATGGGATGGTTTATCAAATGCATGAACATGGCAATGGATGCTCAACATGTGGATATTATCATGCAGTTGATGGTCGACAATATGATCATTATGTATGAATATGCCATCAAGGAAGATCACAACAAATTTGCTAAGGAAATGCACAAGCTCATATATCATGGATGACATGGAAATAGATGCAACAAGACAAGCATAATTTGAGTCAATCCATGCATAGCATGCAAACTTGTGGTGAGTATGATATGTCCATCGAGCATGACATGTATGAGCACAATCAACAAATATGGAGGTGTTGGTGTACCAAAGCTCGATGTCGAGGCATGAGTGGAGTTTCGAAGGTGCATCCAAGAAGTGCGAGCACTCCTCAATGTGAAGGTTCATGTAGCCAATCTCCAATGTCGTTCCTCCGTTCACTAGATGTAACATGTAGACAACAAGAAGGAAACAACAATGAAAGAGTGACCCATCCAATATGCGTATTTGAGGATGGCTCACAGGGAAGGAGTTCACCTCAAGAAAGCTCCCAAAGATGTTGGAGTTGTACATCACGTATGCCTTCACATAACCAATATGTCGCATAATGGCACCGCCTTGTGAATCCTCCAAAATGAAAGAACATGACAAACACTCGGAAAAACAAATGAGGTTAGCGGAAGTGCAAAACCTATCATTCATGTGGTAATTTACCCAACAAGTGTATGCATCATGCTCATCATAAGAAAGTACAAGGGAGTATTTCATAGTATGGAGGCATATGATGTGAGAACAACCAAATACAAGAGGCTCAATCAAACAATCATGCATCACAAGTAAAGTGTCCAAGTCTCCTAGATCAATAAGCATATCAAGTTGGCACTCAATATAAGGTGACATGAGAGATGCAACCAATGGAGACAAGAGGCAATGATCATGACAAATCAAGTGAGAGGCATGAGAATATATGTCATCGACCCAAGAAAGCAAGTAATAGTGGAACATGGGTGATGCAACCAAGCAAGCAATCATAGAGATCAATTCAAACAAGCTAGTAGTGCGAAGATGCAACATACTAGAAGGAATCATGGCAAGCATGTCATGTGTGCAAATAGTGGGCATGAATAATGGACATGACATAGCACAAACATGAAAGCAAGATATGAGCAAAATATCATCAATGTATTGGCGAGAGACCATATGTGAATAGCTATGGGGCATCATGACTCTACCAACACAACAAGCATCAATAGCATGGGGCACATGATAAACATGGCAAAAGCAACAAGGATCTCCACCAAGCATGCAAATACACATAGGAGTATCATAATGGTGCATCATGGGTAAATGCAAGCAAGGGTCAAAATTGCATGGCAAAGGCATAGAAACAAGTATAACATGCAAAGTGAACACGATAGTATGGGTATAAGGTGATAAGTGGTAAATGGCCCATAGCCGTGTGAGAGCCAAGTAAAAGAGATGCGCGTAGTCCTTGCGTGAAGGGAATGGTTGTAAGGATACTCCACGGGATCCCAAAGCATCGTTGCTCTCAAGAGCTCGTTTCGTCAACTCTTGGGACTGAGAGGTTGACGAGAATACATGAGTACCTACACAAAACAAAAACAAAGAGAAAATTGTGTGTGCATGGTATATGTACACATCATCCATCATGATGCGCACGTGCATGTGTCGGTTAGCACTAAATAGCCAATGTTGAAATAAATTAGATGCGTGATATAGAAACATGTCATCCATCATGAGAGGTTTGTTATGATATATGTCATAATGGAGACTCAAAGGATGTAATGCATCATGAGAAATATCTAGAGCATTGTTATTCATGGAATGCATATGGTGTACATTATCATGGGAATCATGCAAAGTATGAAATGCCTCAAGATCTCCTAATATGTATGAGGAAACTATGGGGGTCTCCTCATGAGCATGAGTAGCAACATCACATGGAGAATATTGACAACATCCAAAACAAAGCATATTTGGAACAATGTGATCATGGCATGACATAGTAGATGAATTGCGCACATCATGTAAAGGAAGCATGGCAATATCATCACAAGCGAAGCAAAAGCCAATGACCATCATCTCGTCATCTATGCCATAAGTGCAAATGGGATTGATTTGAATGGGGCATGCATAGTTACTATGTTGAGATTGTAATGATGCAATATGGGATATCTCACTCATAGCATATGACAAGTTCAATGGGTTGTCAAACATGATGTGACCAAAAGAATTTTCACAAGATATCCTATGAAACATAGCATCACAACTAGGCAACTCAACATGCTCATCATCATATTCATCATAAATAGGTAAGTCTAGGCATGAAGAAGTCTCACTAGCATGAAGCATATGAATAGGCGGGTCAACATCATGGGAGCAATAATTGGTAAGAGAGTCCACTAGTGGGACAAGAGAAGCACCATCACCTATGTTACCTTTGGAGCGTCGCTCATGTGTTGTAGGTGAGGTGTTGAAGATCGTCTCGTTGTCATCTTCATCTTGAGGGAACCATGTGGGGGTGCATCATCGTCCACCATGGCCATCGGATTTCCCATTGGAGGGATGGACTCGTCGAGGATAGGCGTGTCGTCATGTAGGAGACCTAGCACCAAAGAAGAAAACACACTAGGAGTAGAGGTTAAGCCGTTAGGAATCATAGTGGCCTCACATGCCGTCTCAACTACCTCACTCACAACGTGTTGTGGCTCACTCACTCCCTCAAGGATGCTCTCACTCATATGGTTGGTGGAGTCACTCAAATGGCGCTCAACCTCACATAGGATGTGTGGCATGCTCTCATGTGTGGGGCTAGTGGTGGTCACACTCATCCTCTCATAGGAAATGCTCTCAATGTCACGTATGGTGGAGTCACTCATGTCACTCATGGGGTGGTGGCTCTCCTCACATGGCACTTGGGGCATTTTCTCATATGTGGGTGTCGGAGAGATGTTGGTGCAAATGTCTCCATGCGCGGTCGCATAGCTTGACTCGGAGTATGAGTCCAATGTGGGCGCCGTCTTCATGTTGTTGAAGAGGTTCGCGCTCGTCAGCGTGGTCGAAGGGGATGGCCCTTGCTCGACCGTCTTGTCACCGTCTTGGTGTTGGAGGCCCATATGATGTGGCACCTCATAGCTCGTCTCCATGACCAAAGGGAATTTCCCATGCTCGGCCATCTTCCTTGGGGGGCTTCCGAAGATGGAAGTGTCTCCCTCGCTAGTAGGTGGTCCCCTTGGACTTGATGAAGTCGATGTAGGCGTACACGTGTGAAGTAGGCGAAGATGCCGTACGTCCAAAGGCGAAGATGCCTTGATAGCACTTGGTGAAGATGCCGAAGTGGTTGTTGTAGCTGTAGCGCCGTCTTGGTGGTGCTCGTCTCGCGGTCTTCTCTTTTGCTTATGAAGCTTCGACTTGGCGTGAAGTAGGGCTTGTTGGGACTTGTGCATTTGCGCTTGTGGAGCATCTTCATGATGATGATGTCGTTGTCGTGCTTGAGCTCCTTGGCGTTCGTCATCGTCGTGCACATGATGCTTGGATGTGACTTGCCCTTCTTGACGATGTTGATCACGAATGTGATGGTGGTTCCCATGTAGATGTTGACTTGGACGACTTGCGCTTGCATCTTGTTTGCACTCCGAAGACTTGTGGCTTGAATGTCGCCGCCTTGAAGATGACGAAGGGGAAGTAGACTTGAGCAAGGTCCTAATCTCATCCATCCTTGCATCTTGCTCCTCTTTATGTGCGGCAAGCTTCTTGTCGATGTAGTCCCTTCTCCTTGCTTCGGAGTGATGAATGTCGATGGAGATGTTCTCGATGCGCTCTCGCAATCTTGATTGTGTGCCTTGCACTTGTCGTTGTAGATCGAAGATAGACGCTTTGGTGATGTAGTTGTTTACGCTGTCATTGTTGTCGAAGACCGAAGATGAAATGCCTTTCCTATCCATCACAAGACTCGAGAAAATATGTGTGGGAGAAAGAGAAGAACTTATACCAATGTACCTTGACCGATGTTGACAATGAATCAAGTTCACTCAAATGCGGACAATGAAATAGCACTATTGGTACCAATCCTTGTCGGTTCTCACACCTACACAAGTAAAGCTTATGGTGGAGCTCGGTGAGGATAGAGGCACAAAAATTTAATGCAAAATGTTAGCAAGAGTCAATAATGTTGAAAGAGATTCACAAATTCGCAAGTGAAACAAATGGACCAATAGCAAAGAATGACACACGGAAACACACACACGGATAGATAAATGGGGTCGTGCAACCAAGGAATGAGCACAAAATGTGGAATCCACGGAAAATGCTCGTGTTGCACAACTCAAGAGAGACGCTAGCACGATTTCTTAATAGGCGGATACGACACTTGTGCACAACCTATAAGATGCAAAATGGATAAACTTCTATCCCAAGTATGGTATGTATGTAAGGTTCCCGGTGTTTCTCTCAAGATGATCCAAGATGATCGTATATGACAATCTTATGTGCAATGTGGTATGATGCTATGGCACTTGCTTACAAGCTTCTTTGCTCTCTTTCTTTTGCTTAAAAGCTTTTTTTTCTATGGCCACATTTGCACAATGCACAAACCAAGATAGCAATTGTGTATATGCGGGAACAAACTTGTGACACAAGAGATGATACCTATATGATGTGGTATGTATGCAATGGATCGTGTAGATCACTAATGTGCACAAGTAATGTTGCCGGCAATACTCAAATGGCTAGTCTTGATAGGCAAGTAACGCAAAATGGGCTAGGGGTTATCAATGCAATTTGCAAGGGGAATATACAATGGAGTCGTCGAGGTTACCGTCCTTTGCGATGATGATTCGCGGTGTTCTTGATGTAGATACCAAGATGATGGAACTCGTCCCTAAGTAGCCGAAACACCTTACGAAACGCAAAAACTGCAAACTCAAAATCTCAAATGACAAATGTCAAATGGTGGTAGCGGAAAGCGGTGGTGGTTTTGCACTAGGCAATGCAGAAGTGGGATGATGGGCAAAACATGTGTCAGAGTTGAAGATGTCGTCCCTAAGTAGCCGAAACACCTTAGGAGACATAAGCCACAACTCACACAAGCTCAAACAACTATTGGGTTAAGTTGGGGGTGGCGGAAGTGTATGGTGGGCACGCCTATGCGGAAGTGGTGGTGGTGTTTGATGAAGGAGCAACCGTCCCTAAGTAGCCGAAACACCTTAGGAGACTCTAATCACTCCTCAAGCAACCACAAATGCTATGGGGATGAAAATGGGTTAGGTTGCTGAAGCCGATGGTGGCTATGCAGATGATATGGTGGAAGGCCTAGGCAAACTTGCCAAATTTTCGAAAATTTTATGGAGTCAAATGATGTTGGTGGTATTTTTGTGGGATGGGGGATATCAATAGCTTCAAAACGAGCTAAAGAACGTCAAAAACGGACTCCGGATGAATTAGTTATGGGCAAAACGGTGAAACTCGGAACGCTGAAACTGGGAGGGGCGGTAGTACCGCTTGTGAGGGCGGTAGTACCTTCGTGGTACTCAGTGGTAGTACCGCTCGGTGGGGCGGATGTATCGCTCGTGTCGGGATTTTTCGTAGATTGACTCGGGGCGCGATTTTGGGGCGGAAATGGATGATTTCGGGGCCAAAATTGGATGGATTTCGTGGATGAGAAGAGGGGAAACTTGGGGGAATGCTAGATCCACTTGAAACCAAGCAAATCCATGGATCAAAATCAACAAAACACCATCAAACCAACAAATCACAAAAAAAATTGGGGCTATTTTTGGTGGGTATTTTCGGATTTAAGGAACAACGCAACAAAATCAGGCTAGAAAACACGGGTAGGGGCTCCAAAAACGTGATCAACGTGGCTCATGATACCACGATGATGTAGGGTTGAACCCTATGTGGACGATCTTTCACGTTTGGAGTGGATCCTATGGGGAATCATGAAGAACACGCGGAAGCACAAAGGGGAAATCACGGGGAGGAACGAAGGAAAACACTCAACCAACAAGGAATCGGTCACACAAGTGCTAGATCGAAGAACACAAAGAGATACACGAGATCCAAAGTCAACAAAGGTAAGGATACAAAGGTAACCGGTCTTCTCCGTGAGGAGGCCTTGAATCCACAAGGGGATCTTCCCACGAGGGGGTCTTGAATCCGATAGGATCTGCTCCGAAGAGGCCGCGGTCTCTCACGAGGAGGAGATCCGATGGATGAGCGAAGCTCTATCTCTAACTTGAGCTAAACCAACGCTAAACCTAACTAGGAGGAGGTGGAGGAGTATATATAGTCTAGAGCCACGAAGGGGTAAGTGAGGGCGAAGGGGTACACGGGCTCGGCCCAATACACTGTGCGCAGACAAGACGGTTGTACCGGACATGTGGCCGGTTGTACCGCTGGTAACTCGTTCGGGGCGGAAGTACCGGTCAGACGGGGCGGTAGTTCCGCTCGAAGCCCAGGCGCTGGCTTCAGGAGGTGTACGCCGAAGGGGCAGCGGTTGTTCCGGTCATCGGGGCGGTTGTTCCGGTCTTTTGGCAGGAACCGGTAAAACCGGTGCAGCACCGGCCTTGCTCCGCTCGATCACAGAAGGTGGACCGGTTGTTGGGCGGTAGTCGGCCGGTTGTTCCGCCCGGGCGGTGGTTGGGCGGTTGTACCGGTCGGGTGGCTTCAGCGGTAGTACCGCCTGGAGTGGGCGGTAGTACCGCTCGTTCTAGAGCGGCCGGGTTCTCTTCCTCCTTCTCTTCCATGCTTGGCCTCGGTCCTTGGATTCTCCATGGTCGTCTCGGTCGTACCTGAGTATATGCAAGATCCATGCATGAGGTAGTAGCCATGTCTCACATGTAGAAAGTGAAGGTTCGGAGAGGAGCAAGTTCACCTTGTGTCCAATGGTGAATATTCGAGGTCTCGTCATATGTCCTCTTGGGGCTTGGAGAGTAGTCAGAGTGTACATGGGGATGAACGTGGGATGCTCTGCATCATAAGTGATTCAAAGCAATATCCTATAATTTGACATATAGACATCAATACTCAAGCATCCCAATAAACAATCATGTCTTTCAAAATATCAACGCTAAAGAAAGTGATGTAGGGCGGATCCCTATGGGGCCGATCTTTCACGTTTGGAGTGGATCCTACGGGGAAACATGAAGAACGCACGGAAAACACAAGGGAAAACATGGGGAGAAACGAGAGAATCACTCAACTGACAAGTATCGATCAGACAAGGGATATATTGCAGAACACATAATGTAGCACAAGATTCAAAATCAACAAATAAAAGATACAAAGGTAGCCATTCTTCTCCGTGAGGAGGTCTTCATTGTCTTCCCTTGAGGGGGTCTTGAATCCGCTTGGGGGATCTTCTCCGAAAAGGTCGTGAGCTCCGAGGAGAAGTAACCAAGTGGATGAGCAAGGCTCTCACACAAAATATGAGCAACCAATGTTAACGCTAACTAGCAGGAGGTGTTGGAGTATATATAGTGCTAGCCCACGAAGGGGTAAGTGAGAGGGGGATACATGGGCCCTTGGCCCGCTCTCTGCGCACAGGCAGGTGCCGGATGTCCGGGCTGGGGGCCGGATGTCCAGGGCTTCGCGATGGGCCGGATGTCCGGGCTGGGAGGCCGGATGTCCGGGCTAGCCTGGGTCTTCCAGATGCATTCGGTGATGGAGGGGCCAGATTTTCGGCAGAAGGGGCCGAATGTCCGGTGGCTCGCGAGGGGCCGGATGTCCGGGCCTAGGGCCGGATGTCCGGGCTGGCTTGGCCGATTCAGGAGCTCCCTGGATAGAAGGGGTCTGGATTTCCAGGCGATGGGCCAGATGTCCGGGCCTGGCCGGATGTCCGGGTCCTGTAGCAGCTGGCTCTTCTTCCTTCTCCTCTTCCATGCTTCCGCGCACGCTCGGCCTTGGTCCTTGAGTTCTCCATGGTCTCCTCGGGTGTACCTGAGTATGCACAAGGTCCGCGCTTGAAGTAGCAACCATGTCTCACGTGTGGAAAGTGAAGGTTTAGAGAGGAGCGAGTTCACCTTGTGTCCAATGGCGTATGCTCGAGGTCTCGTCATATGTCCCCTTGGGGCTCGGAGAGTAGTCGGAGTGTACATGGGGATGAACGTGGGATGCTCCGCATCATCTCCCCCCCCCCTTGGGAGAGATCCGACCTCGGATCGTGATCCTCATCACCATGGAAACGGTTGTCGTGGACGGACTTGTAGTTGGACGAAGTTGAAGGCATGGCGCAATCCAAGTATTCCAAGGTGTCGCCGGAGTGGTATACATACAAAAGGAGCAAACACAAACAACACTCAGAAATACAATGGTTAGCACACACAAAGTGTCAATCATGTAAGAATGAGTCCGTGCGGCAAGATAGTTTGTGACAAAGCGCATGAAGCTTATGAAGATGATCTAGAATGGTTTGCGAAGCATTCATTGGAGCAAATGCAATCATTTTGCACATAATTGTGTTATGAGTATGAGCAATGCAACCACGGTGCAAAATGATGTCATAATGGGATGGTGCATCAAAAGCATGAACATAGCAATGGATGTTCAATATGTGAATGTCATCATGCAATTGATGTTGGACCATATGATCATGATGTATGAAAATGCCATCAAGGAAGTGATAGAGGCAAAGGTGTCCCTTCTTTCGATGAGATGATGGATTTTTCTTTGGTGGAAGTCGACTTTGACGATCCGACTACGAACGTGCGAGGACGTCGTGCCTTAGCAATCACTAAACCAACTCTGAGAGGTTATTGACCATGCCGGAGCACGATCAACCTGACCACGAGGGTCTGTTTCCTGCGAGCAAACGAAGAACAAGCAAGAAACTGAGATTGCAATCTAGATATTGCGAATATAAGATGAAAGCTTTATTGATCATGGTGGCGTTCTGTGACGCCTTTGTCTGGTCGTTGAACACAAACGAAGTACGCGAAGTTGCAGCTATGGCGAACTTTTTATCTAAACAAAAACCAAAGTCTAAACGGTGCCCTAGGGGCTGTATATATGGAGGAAGAGGGGGGAATTTCGTGGCCCTTGGTGGAGGGGTCCGAAATCAACCCTATCTCTTGTTTCCCCAGACATACGGACTCTAAAAATAGCCTATACTTATGTATTTCGAAATTACATGGGCCTGGCCCAATAATAAGGTCACGCAGCACCTAGAATAGCCTCGGGACGAATATTATGAAGTGGCATCTTGTATATTTCGTCCAAGGCTTCATGCACCCATTATGGTGGCTTCAAAGTCCTGAAATCATCACTTGTAACTCTGTTCTAGTTCCCTTTGCGCATGCCATCATCTCCATGCTTGTTCGTGCTCCAATGTTCATCCTTCTCCAAGCTAGGCCCTTCATTTGTAAGAAAAACAAATGTATCCAATTTAGGCAGCATCATATTCTCATGAACATTAGAATCATTACCAAGAAACGAAAGTACCTGATAATTTAATTGGCGTGTGCGAGCTCTAGTAATTGGTCCAGTATATGTAGCAGCAGGGGTTGTGGGTGTAACAATGGTATTGATGTCCTCATCAGGAAGATCACAACAAATTTGCTAAGGAAATGCACAAGCACAAATATCATGGATGACATCGGAATACAAGATGCAACAAGGCAATCATAACGTGTGTCAATCCATGCATAGGGTGCAAACTTGTGGTGAGTATGATATGTCCATCGAGCATAACAAGTGTGAGCACAATCAACAAATATGGAGGTGTTGGTGTACCAATGCTCGATGTCGTGGCAAGAGTGCAAGTCCGAAGATGCATCTAATAAGTGTGAGCCAATCTCCAATGTCGCTCCTTCCTCCGCGAGATGTATCATGTAGACAACAAGAAGAAACAACAATGAAGGAGTGACCCATCCAATATGCATATTTGAGGATGGCTCAAAGAGAAGGAGTTCACCTCAAGAATGTTCTCGAAGATGTTGAAGTTGCACATCATGTATGCCTTCCCATGGCCAAGGTGTCGCATAATTGCACTGCCTTGTGAATCCTCCAAAATGAAAGAACATGACAAACACTCGGAAAAACAAATGAGGTTAGCGGAAATGCAAAACCTATCATTCGAGTGGTAAGATACCCAACAAGTGTATGCATCATGCTCATCATAAGAAAGTACAAGGGAGCATTTCATAGTATGGAGGCATACGATGCAAGAACAACCAAGTATAATAGGCTCAAGTAAACAAGTATGCATCACAAGTAAGTTGTCAAAGTCTCTAGGATCAATAAGTATAGTATGGTTGCACTAAATACAAGTGGATATGAAAGAGGCAACTAATGGACACAAGAGACAATGATCAAGATATATCAAGTGAGAGGCATGAGCATATATTTCATCAACCCAAGAAAGCAAGTAATAGTGGAACATGGGTGATGCAACATAGCAAGCAATCACAGCGATCAAGTCAAACAAGCTAGTAGTGCGAAGATGCAACATACTAGAGGGAATCATGGCAAGCATGTCATGTGTGCAAATAGTGAGCATGAATAATTCACATGTCTTAGCACAAGCATGAAAGCAAGATGAGAACAAAATATCATCAATGTATTGGCGAGAGACCATATGTAAGTAGCAATGGGGCATCATGACTCTCCCAACACAACAAGCATCAATAGAATGGGGCACATGATAAACACGGCAATAGCAACAAGTATCTCCACCAAGCATGCAAATACACATAGAAGTAGCATAATGGTGAATCATGGGTAGATGCAAGCAAGGGTCACAATTGCATGGCAAAGGCATAGGAGCAAAAATAACATGCAAAATGAACACGGTAAAATGAGCATAAGGTGACAAGTGATATATAGCCCATAGCCATGTGAGAGCCAAGTAGAAGAGATGCGTGTAGTCCTCGCGCGAAGGGAACGGTGGTAAGGATAGTCCACGGGATCCCAAGTCATCGGTGCTCTAAAGAGCTCGCTTCGTCAACTCTTGGGATTGAGAGGTTGACGAGTATACATGAGTACCTACACAAAACAAAGACAAAGGAAAAATTGTGTGTGCGTGATATATGTACACATCATCCATCATGATGGGCACGTGCATGTGTTGGTTAGCACAAAATATCCAATGCTCAAATAAATGAGATGTGTGATATAGAAACATGTCATCCATCATGAGAGGTTTGTTATTATGTATAGCATAATGGAGACTCAAATTGTGTAATGCATCATGAGAAATATCTAGAGCATTGTTATTCATGGAATGCATAAGGTGTACACTATCATGGGAATCATGCAAAGTATGAAATGCATCAAGATCTCCTAATATGTATGAGGAAACTATGGGGGTCTCCTTATGAGCATTAATGGAAACATCACATGGAGAATATTGACAACATCCAAAACAATGCATATTCGAAACAATGTGATCATGGCATGTCATAGTAGAGGAATTGCGCAAATCATGTAAAGGAAGCATGGGAATATTATCACAAGAGAAGCAAAGGCCAATGACCATCATCTCGTCATCTATGCCATAAGTGCAAATAGGGTTTATTTTAATGGGGCATGCATAGTTACTATGTTGAGATTGTAATGATGCAATATGGGAGATCTCACTCATAGCATATGACAAGTTCAAAGGATTATCAAACATAATGTGACCAATAGAATTTTCACAAGATATCCTATGGAGCATAGCATCACAACTAGGCAACTCAACATGCTCATCGTCATATTCATCATAAATGGGTAAGTCAAGGCATGAAGAAGTCTCACTAGCATGAAGCATGGGAATAGGTGGATCAACATCATGGAAGCAATCAATGTCAAGAGAGTCCACTAGTGGGACAAGAGAAGCACCATCACCTATGTTACCTTTGGAGCGTCGCTCATGTGTTGTAGGTGAGGTGTTGAAGGTCCACTCATTGTCATCTTCATCTTGATGGAACCATGTGGGGGGTGCATCATCGTCCACCATGGCCATCGTCGTCTCCATTGGAGGGATGGACTCGTCGAGGGTAGGCATGTCGTCATGTAGGGGACCTAGCACAAAAGAAGAAAACACACTAGGAGTAGAGGTTAAGTCGTTAGAAATCATAGTGGCCTCACATGTCATGTCAACTACCTCACTCGCTAAGTGTTGTGGCTCACTCACTCCCTCAAGGATGCTCTCACTCATATGGTTGGTGGAGTCGCAAATGGCGCTCAACCTCACATATGATGTGTGGCATGCTCTCATGTGTGGGGCTAGTGGTGGTCACACTCATCCTCTCATGGGAAATGCTCTCAATGTCACGTATGGTGGAGTCACTCATGTCACTCATGTGGTGGTGGCTCTCCTCACATGGCACTTGGGGCATCTCTTCATATGTGGGTGTCGGAGAGATGTTGGTGCAAATTCCTCCATGCGCGGTCGCATAGCTTGACTCGGAGTATGAGGCCAATATGGGCGCCGTCTTCATGTTGTTGAAGAGGTTCGCGCTCGTCGCCGTGGTCGAAGGGGACAGCCCTTGCTCGACCGTCTTGTCACCATCTTGGTGTTGGAGGCCCATATGATGTGGCACCTCGTAGCTCGTCTCCATGACTGAAGGGAGTTTCCCATGCTCGGCCATCTTCCTTGAGGGGATTCCAAAGATGGAAGTGTCGCCCTCGCTCGTAGGTAGTCGCCTTGGACTTGATGAAGTCGATGTAGGCGTACACGTGGGAAGTAGGCGAAGATGCCGTACGTCCAAAGGCGAAGATACCTTGATAGCACTTGGCGAAGATGCCAAAGTGGTTGTTGTAGCCATAGCGCCGTATTGGTGGTTTTCATCTCACGGTCTCCTTTTGTGCTCATGTAGCTTGGACTTGGCGTGAAGTAGGGCTTATTGGGACTTGTGCATTTGCGCTTCTGGAGCATCTTCGTGATGATGATGTCATTGTCGTGCTTGAGCTCGTAGTAGATGTCGTTCATCGTCGTCGTGCACATGTTCCTTGGAGGTTACTTGCCCTTCATGTCTATGTGGATCACGAACAAGATGGTGGTCGCCATGTAGATGTGGACGAGGACGATTTGCACTTGCATCGTTTCCGCGCTCCGAAGACTTGTGGCTTGAATGTCGCCGCCTTGAAGATGACGAAGGGGAAGAAGACTTGATCAAGGCTCTAATCTCCTCCATCCTTGCATCTTGCTCCTCTTTATGTGCGGAAAGCTTCTTGTCGATGTAGTCCCTTTTCCTTGCTTCGGAGTGACGAATGTCGATGGAGATGTTCTCGATGCGCTCCCGCAATCTTGATTGTGCGCCTTGCATTTGTCGTTGTAGATCGTAGATGGACGCTTTGTTGATGTAGTTGTTCACGCCATCGTTGTTATCGTAGACCGGAGATGAAATGCCTTGCCTATCCATCACAAGACTCGAGCAAATATAAGTGGGAGAAAGAGAAGAACTTATACCAATGTACCTTGACCGATGTTGACGATGAATCAAGTTCACTCAAATGCGGACAATGAAATAGCACTATTGGTACCAATCCTTGTCAGTTCTCACACCTACACAAGTAAAAGCTTATGGTGGAGCTCGGTGAGGATAGTGGCACAAAAAATTAATGCAAAATGGTAGCAAGAGTCAATAATGTTGAAAGAGATTCACAAATTCGCAATTGAAACAAATGGACCAATAGCAAAGAATGGCACACGGAAACACACACACGGATAGATAAATGGGGTCGTGCAACCAAGGAATGAGCACAAAATGTGGAATCCACGGAAAACGCTCGTGTTGCACAACTCAAGAGAGACGCTAGCACGATTGCTCAATAGGCGGATACGACGCTTGTGCACAACCTATAAGATGCAAAATGTATAAACTTCTATCCCAAGTATGCTATGTATGTATGGTTCCCGGTGTTTCTCTCAAGATGATCCAAGATGATCGTATATGACAATCTTATATGCAATGTGGTATGATGCTATGGCACTTGCTTACCAGCTTCTTTGCTCTCTTTCTTTTGCTTAAAAGCTTTATTTCTTTTTTTGTATGGCTACTTTTGCACGATGCACAAACCAAGATAGCAATTGTGTATATGCGCGAACAAACTTGTAGATATGATAGCAATATATGCACCACGGTGATATGGTATGTATGCTATGGGAAGTATGATCACTAATGTGCACAAGTAATGTTGCCGGCAATACTCAAATGGCTAGTCTCGATAGTCAAGTAACGCAAAATGGGCTAGGGGTTAACAATGCAATGGCAAGGGGAATATACAATGGAGGGATACCACGATACCAAGATGATCTGGAGGTTACTGTCCTTGGCGATGATGAGTGGCGGTGATCTTGATGTAGAAACCAAGATGATGGAGTCTCATCCCTAAGTAGCCGAAACACCTTAGGAAACGGAAAAACCGCGAACTCAAAATCTCAAACGTCAAATGTCAACATGGTGGTAGCGGTAAAGCGGTGGTGGTTTGCAATTGGCAATGCTGAAGTGGGATGACGGGCTATACACGTGTCAAAGTGGAAGTTGTCGTCCCTAAGTAGCCGAAACACCTTAGGAGACACAAGTCATAACACAAACAAAATGGGTTAAGTTGCGGTGGCAATGTATGGTGGGCAAGGTTATGTGGAAATGGTGGCGGTGGTTGATGAAGAAGCAACCATCCCTAAGTAGCCTAAACACCTTAGGAGACTCAAATCACAACTCAAACAACCACTAATGCTATATGGAACAAAATGGGTTAGGTTGCGGAAGTCGGTGGTGCTTATGCGGATGTTGTGGTGGAAGCCCTAGGTAAATATGCCAAAATTCACAAAATTTTATGGATTCAAATGACGTTGGAGGTATTTTGTGGGAAGGGGGATGTCAAGAGCTTCAAAACGAGTGAAAGAACGTCAAAATCGGACTTCAGATGAATTAGTTACGGTCAAAACGGTGAAAAGGAAAAAACTGAAATCCCAGGGGCCGGACATCCGGGGGTAGGGCCGGATTTCCGGGGCCTGATGTCCAAAAACTTGCGCGAAAATGCGCTCCAGGAGCCGGATGTCCGGGCTAATGGCCGGATTTCCGGGATGGCCGGATGTCCGGGGGTGGGGCCAGATATCCAGGCTCCAAATCCGAGGATGAACTCGAGGAACTCGATTTTGGGGCGGAAATTGATGATTTCGGGGGCAAAATTTGATGGATTTCGTGGATGGAAGGTGGGGAAACTTGTGGGAAAGCTAGATCCACTTGAAACCAACCAAATCCACGGATCAAAATCAACAAAACATTATCAAACCAACAAATCACAAAAAAATTGGGGCTATTTTTTTGTGGGGATTTTCGGATTTAGGACGAAATCAACAAAATCAAGCTAGAAAAAGAGGGGTAGGGGCTCCAAAAACGTGATCAACGTGGCTCATGATACCAAGATGATGTAGGGCGGATCCCTATGGGGCCGATCTTTCACGTTTGGAGTGGATCCTACGGGGAAACACGAAGAACGCGCGGAAAACACGGGGAGAAACGAGAGAATCACTCAACCGACAAGTATCGATCACACAAGGGCTAGATTACCGAACACATAAGGTAGCACAAGATTCAAAATCAACAAAGGAAAGATACAAAGGTAGCCATTCT
Organism: Triticum dicoccoides; assembly: GCF_002162155.2. Lineage (NCBI taxonomy): Eukaryota > Viridiplantae > Streptophyta > Magnoliopsida > Poales > Poaceae > Triticum > Triticum dicoccoides. The sequence continues at coordinate 321,669,095 of NC_041391.1, read as the reverse complement.
TCTCCGTGAGGAGTGTTGATTGTCTTCCCTTGAGGGGTCTTGAATCCGCTTGGGGGATCTTCTCTGAAGAGGTCATGAGCTCGGAGGAGAAGTAACCAAGTGGATGAGCAAGACTCATACACAAAATATGAGCTAAACCAATGCTAACCCTAACTAGGAGGAGGTGGGGGAGTATATATAGTGCTAGCCCACGAAGGGGTAAGTGAGAGGGGGATACAAGGGCCCTTGGCCCGCTCTCTACTCACAGGCAGGTGCCGGATGTCCGAGTTGGGGGCCGGATGTCCGGGGCTTCACGACGGGCCGGATGTCTGAGCTGGGAGGCCGGATGTCCGGGCTAGCCTGGGTCTTCCAGATGCATTCGGTGATGGAGGGGCCGGATTTCTGGGAGAAGGGGCCGGATGTCTGGTGGCTCGCGAGGGGCCGGATGTCCGGTGTCTCGCGAGGGGCCGAATGTCCGGGCCTGGAGCCGGATGTCCGGGCTGGCTTGGCTGATTCTGGAGCTCCCTGGATAGAAGGGAGCCGGATTTCCGGGCGATGGGTCGGATGTCCGGGCCTGGCCGGATGTCCGGGCTGTGGCCGGATGTCCGGGGCCTGTAGCAGCTGGCTCTTCTTCCTTCTCCTCTTCCATGCTTCCGCGCATGCTCGGCCTTGGTCCTTGGGTTCTCCATGGTCTCCTCGGGTGTACCTGAGTATGCACAAGGTCCGCACTTGAAGTGGCAACCATGTCTCACATGTGGAAAGTGAAGGTTTAGAGAGGAGCGAGTTCACCTTGTGTCCAATGGCGTATGCTCGAGGTCTCGTCATACGTCCTCTTGGGAATCGGAGAGTAGTCGGAGTGTACATGGGGATGAACGTGGGATGCTCCGCATCAGAAAGCTATCCCTGCAAAATCATATAGTCTTGTCATGCTCTATCTTCTTAACACAAAGTATTTATCATGCACAACCCCGATGACAAGCCGAGCCATTGCTTCCTACTTTTTAACGCGCTTTAGCTTTTTCACCCCTCACGAAATACATTCGTGCAAGCCATGGATATAGCACTATGGGTGGAATAGAGTATGATGATAGGGGTAAATATAGAGAAGACAAAAAAGTAAGGAAGTCTCACATCGACGTGGCTAACCAACGGGCTATGGAGATGCCCATCAGTTGATATCAACGCAAGGAGTAGGGATTGCCATGCAATGAATGCACTAAGAGCTATAAGTGTATGAAAGCTCCATATGAAAACTAAGTGGGTGTGCATCTAATCCTATAATGAAATATTCCCACTAGTATATGAAAATGACAACATATGAGACTCTCCATATGAAAAACATGGTGCTACTTTGAAGCACAAGTGTGGTAAAAGATAGTAACAATGCCCCTTCTCTCTTTTTTTCTATCTTTTTCTTTTTTTCGTTTTTTTCTTTCCTTTTTTTCTCATTCATTTTTCTCTCTCACTGTCCAGAGTCTCATCCCGACTTGTGGGGGAATCATACTCTCCATCATCCTTTCCTCACCGGGGCACTGCTCTAAAAGTGATGATCATCACACTTCTATTTATTTATAACTCAAAAGGAATAAAAATTACAACTCGATACCTATAACAAAATATGACTCTATATGAATGCCTCTGGCAGTGTACTAGGAGGTGCAATGATCTAGCGTAACATGTATAAAAATGATGCACAACGCGTGAGCCACAAATACTATGTCAGCTATATGATCATGCAAAGCAATATAACAATGAATGCTCAAGTCATCAAAACAGAAGCCGTGGAAGTTGCATGGCAATATATCTCGGAATGGCTATGGAAAGGCCATGATAGCTAGGTATGGTTGTTGTTTTGAGGAAGATATAATAAGGCTTATGTGTGATAGGGCATATCATATCACGTGGTTTGGATGCACTGGCGAAGTTTTCACCATGTGTCGAGGTGAGAAAGGGCAATGCACGGTACCGTTGAGGCCAGCAAATTGCAGAAAGGTAAGAGTGCGTATAATCCATGGACTCACATTAGTCATAAAGAACTCATATACTTATTGCAAAAGTTTATTAGCCCTCGAAGCAAAGTACTACTACGCATGCCCCTAGGGGGATAGATTGGTAGGAAAAGACCGTCCCTCGTCCCCGACCGCCAGTCATAAGGAAGACAATCAATAATAAATCATGCTCCAACTTTCATAGCATAACGAGAGACTATACGTGCATGCTTTGGGAATCACAAACCCTAACACCTATATTCTTGTTAACCACAACCGTTTACTAGTACCTCCCACATATTATCATCTCTATATCGCAAAACTATTGCAAGGAATCAAACATATCATATTCAGTGATCCATAAGTTTTATGTAGGATTTTATGACTAACCATGCAAATGACCAATTCCTATTGGCTCTCTAAATGGATATAAGTGAAGCATGAGAGTTCAATTCTTTCTACAAAAGATCATGCTCTAACAAATATAAGTGAAGCAAAAGAGCATTCTACGAACATTGGTTTTCTATGCGACGAGAAACAAGCAATCCAAGCTTCAAATGATGTAAGTGAAGCACATGAAGCATTCTATAAAGCCATACTCAAAATATATAAGTGAAGTGCAATGAGCATTCTATAAAATCAACCATGGACTATCTCATACCAGCATGGTGCATAAACGAAAAGTGAATACTAAATGCAAAAGACACTCCAAGATTTTCACATATCACATGAACAAACGAAGACGAAAATATAAACATACCGATACTTGTTGAAGAAAGATGGGATGCCTTCCGGGGCATCCCCAAGCTTAGACACTTGAGTCCCCCTGAATATTTACTTGGGGTGTCTTGGTAATCCCAAGCTTGAGCTCTTCCCTCTCCTCCTTCTCCTCATATCGAGACCTCCTTGATCTTTGATCACTTCATCCACACAAAACACAACAGAAAGCTCGGTAAGATCCGCTAGTATAATAAAGCAAATAACTACTCTTAGTACTGTTGCAAACCAATTCATATTTCGTTTTTGCATTGTAGATACTGTAATATAACTTTTCCATGGCTTATACCACCGATAGAATCGATAGTTTCATCAAAACAAGCAAAACAATTCATCAAAAACAGAATCTGTCTTAAACATGACAGTTTGTAGTAATCTGAACATCTACCATACTTTTGTTAGTCCAAAAATTATGAAACATTAGGAAGAATTAAACATTTTGTATAGAACGACTATGCAAAAGTTTCAGAAACATTTGACATTCCAGTAAAAATGAATTTTCACGTGCTACAGCCAAAGTTTTTGTTTCGGCACCGCACATACCAACAAGCAATCTAATCATCCTAAAGGAAAATCTTGGGAAATTATTTTTATAATACAATGGAATTGTACAATGGGATAATTATTTTTTTTAAAAAGTTTCTGTAATTCAAGATTCACAAGGTTTCCATGGGCATGAATAAAGTTCAAGGCATGCTCCCGATTCCACAGTGCCCGTCTATCTCACTTTCACTTTTCTTTTTGTGAAGTTTAAAGTTCCCCTCTATATTTTTTGTTTTTAAAATATATAAAATCACTCAACAGAAATAAATGACTCTCTAAAACTTCCAGGTTGTCTCCTTGGCAGCGCGTTCTTTAAAGCCATTAAGGTAGGCATAAAGTGCTCAAGTAATGAATCCACCCAGATCCCAAGGTATATCAAAGCCAATTTTAATTAACAATGATTTGGCATTTACTACTGAGCACAAAGCAACATATATCATGCAATGGCAAAGTCTAACTCTCTTCCTATGCGTCGACATGTCATACAAGAACAATTCGTGCACATCAAGTAAAGGCCAATGCATAGCATAAGTAGTTCCTTGCAATTTTATCGTGTTGAAAACATAGAGAGGTGGAGATGTAGTTCCTCTCTCATAATAATTGCAAGTAGGGGCAGCAAGCGCATGCATATTATATTCATCAAAATCATCATGTGCAACGGTAAAAGGCAACCCATCAATATAATCCTTAATAAGAACAAACTTCTTCGATATAGTGTAGTTTGGAGAATTTAAAAAGATAATAGGACTATCATGTGTGGGCGCAATAGCAAAAATTTCATGTTTAACCTAAGGAACAATAGCAAGTTAATCTCCAATAGCATAATTCATATTTGAATCATGGCCACAAGCATCAACTTCATCAAAAAGGGATATTTCAAAAGAATCAACGTGATCATAGCAATTATCATAGCATTCATCCTTCGGTAAGAACGAAGGGACATTAAACAATGTATTTGTTGAAGAGTTACTCTCATCAGAAGGTGGACACGGGTGATCAATCCGCTCTTCCTCCTTTTGTTCTTTGCTCTCCTCCTCATCTTTTTCATCCAATGAGCTCACAGTTTCATCAATTCCTTCTTTGATAGACTCCTGCAATATATTAATCTCTTCTTGGACAGCAGAGACTTTCTTAATGGATGCATCGATATAGGAATTGTATTTATAGTTATCATAGCAATATTTAAGGATAGCAAAATTTTCAGGTCTCTAAACTGAATCATCAAAATCTTCAAACTTTTCAAACAAAGATTCAATTTCATAAGCACCCTTAAAAGCAACAAAATTTTCTATTTGTTCCACATCATAATAATCATATCTACCATCGGCATAGGAAGCCAAGGTTTCATTATCATTAAATGTGCATGAAAAGGGATGGTGTGGATCATTCATCCTAGAGCAACAACAAAAATTATATCCCAAGCACAAATTCCAAGCATACCAATGCAACATATTAATATGATCTCATAAAAGTTTCCTTTTTGTGTCAAGCGATAATCCCTAAAGTATTCACGTTCATCCAATGTGTCTCCCATTATCATGTTGAATGGAGTTTTCTCAGGATTACGGAAGTAGTGCATAATACTTTTCACATAACGATCATTGAGGGTTTTAGGAGGTTCCCCATCTCAATGAGTAGCAAGTACAAATAATTTTTTTGGTGTTTCGTGTTCCATGTCCATAACTAAAGATAGAGAACAACCTAGAACAGAAAATAAAAACTACTTAGTGATAAAGCAAACAAGCACAGATGAGAATATTCACCCCATGCTATTGCTCCCCGGCAACGCCGCCAGAAAAAGTTCTTGATAACCCGCAAGTATAGGGGATCGTTTGTAGCCTTCTTCGATAAATAAGAGTGTCGGATGCAACGAGGAGCTAAAGGCAGAACAAATATTCCCTCAAGTTCTATCGACTACCGATAAAATTCTACACACACTTGACGTTTGCTTTAACTAAAACAACTATGAAACTGTTTTGCAAGAATAAAACTACGAGTACTTTGCGAGAATAAAACTATGAATAAATTGCAAGGTAATAAAGGTGGATAGCTTTTGTCAATAAGAAAGTCATTTGTCCCTAGGCAATCGATAACAAGTACCGGTAATCATTCTTGTAATTTTTTATGAGGGAGAGGCATGAGCTAACATACTTTCTCTACTTGGGTCATATGTACTTATGATTGTACCCCTAGCAAGCATCCGCAACTACTAAAGATCATTACGGTCGTGAACCCAACCATAGCATTAAGTATCAAGTCCTCTTTACTCCCATATGCCATAACCCACTTATCCGCGTTTAGGCTGCTGTCACCCCCGCAACACCGACAATCACTACTAGAATCAGGAACTTTGCTGTCAGCCATTTCTTTGTCGTCAGCTAACTGATGGCAAATACGGTCTTTGCCATCATCTTTAAGAAAACGGATGACAAAGGAGTAGCTGAAGGCAAAGAAATTGTTTGCCGTCCGCAAAATCTTTGCCGTCAGCTAGCTGATGGCATAGAACCTTTGTCGTCCGTTAGCTGACGGCAAGAGGCAGGGTGGACCACTGGGGAGAGCCACCTAACGGCCACTTTCTTTGCCGTCCGCTAGCTGACGGCAAAGAATCTTTGCTGTCAGCCAGCAGACAGTAATCTTTGCCGTCAGCCAGCAGACAGTAAAGAATGTGGTCTAACTGACGTCCGTTAGCTAGGCTCTTTGCCGTCTGCTAGCGAACGACAAAGAGTCGTGCCCTATCTAACAAAACGATTAGCCCTGCCCCTCTCTTCCCACGTCTCTCTCCCTCCCCGTCCCAACCCCGCGCCGCCGCCCCTCCTCGTCCCAATCCACGCTGGGCCGCCCCACCCCGGCCGCCCTGGGCCGCCTCACCGCCCCAGCCCGCCTCGCCGCCCCGCGGCGCCGCCCTGTGGCGCCG